>NC_088201.1:161063676-161363958 GCF_037126465.1 Ornithodoros turicata | reverse complement strand
AGTTCATCGGGCAGCCACTTTGCCCGAAATAGCGCATACACGCGTGTTTTGTCCGCACGTACAAAATAAAATAATCACCTATAATTTGAAAATATTGCAATTGTCGAAAGCACAAACGTGCAAATTTCATCAGGCAGCCACTGTTGCCCAAAATACCGCATACACGCGTGTTTAGTCCGCACGTACAAAATCAAAAGAATCACCTATGATTTGAAAATAATGCCATTGTCGAAAGCACAAACGTGCAAAGTTCATCAGGCAGACACTGCTGCCCGAAATACCGCATACACGCGTGCTTAGTCCGCACGCACAAAATAAAAAGAATCACCTATAATTTGGAAATATTGCAATTGTCGAAAGCACAAACGTGCGAAGTTCATCAGGCAGCCGCTGTTGCCTAAAATACCGCATACACGCGTGTTTAGTCCGCACGCACAAAATAAAAAGAATCACCTATAATTTGGAAATATTGCAATTGTCGAAAGCACAAACGTGCAAAGTTCATCAGGCAGCCACTGTTGCCAAAATACCGCATACACGCGTGTTTAGTCCGCACGCACAAAATAAAAAGAATCACCTATAATTTGGAAATATTGCAATTGTCGAAAGCACAAACGTGCAAAGTTCATCAGGCAGCCACTGTTGCCCAAAATACCGCATACACGCGTGTTTAGTCCGCACGCACAAAATAAAAAGAATCACCTATAATTTGGAAATATTGCAATTGTCGAAAGCACAAACGTGCAAAGTTCATCAGGCAGCCACTGTTGCCCAAAATACCGCATACACGCGTGTTTAGTCCGCACGCACAAAATAAAAAGAATCACCTATAATTTGAAATATTGCAATTGTCGAAAGCACAAACGTGCAAAGTTCATCAGGCAGCCACTGTTGCCCAAAATACCGCATACACGCGTGTTTAGTCCGCACGTACAAAATCAAAAGAATCACCTATGATTTGAAAATATTGCAATTGTCGAAAGCACAAACGTGCAAAGTTCATCAGGCAGCCACTGTTGCCCAAAATACCGCATACACGCGTGTTTAGTCCGCACGCACAAAATAAAAAGAATCACCTATAATTTGAAATATTGCAATTGTCGAAAGCACAAACGTGCAAAGTTCATCAGGCAGCCACTGTTGCCCAAAATACCGCATACACGCGTGTTTAGTCCGCACGCACAAAATAAAAAGAATCACCTATAATTTGAAAATATTGCAATTGTCGAAAGCACAAACGTGCAAAGTTCATCAGGCAGCCACTGTTGCCCAAAATACCGCATACACGCGTGTTTAGTCCGCACGTACAAAATAAAAAGAATCACCTATAATTTGAAAATATTGCAATTGTCGAAAGCACAAACGTGCAAATTTCATCAGGCAGCCACTGTTGCCCAAAATACCGCATACACGCGTGTTTAGTCCGCACGTACAAAATCAAAAGAATCACCTATGATTTGAAAATAATGCCATTGTCGAAAGCACAAACGTGCAAAGTTCATCAGGCAGCCACTGTTGCCCGAAATACCGCATACACGCGTGTTTAGTCCGCACGCACAAAATAAAAAGAATCACCTATAATTTGGAAATATTGCAATTGTCGAAAGCACAAACGTGCAAAGTTCATCAGGCAGCCACTTTGCCCGAAATACCGCATACACGCGTGTTTAGTCCGCACGCACAAAATAAAAAGAATCACCTATAATTTGGAAATATTGCAATTGTCGAAAGCACAAACGTGCAAAGTTCATCAGGCAGCCACTGTTGTCCAAAATACCGCATACACGCGTGTTTAGTCCGCACGTACAAAATCAAAAGAATCACCTATGATTTGAAAATAATGCCATTGTCGAAAGCATAAACGTGCACAGTTCATCAGGCAGCCACTGTTGCCCAAATACCGCATACACGCGTGTTTAGTCCGCACGTACAAAATAAAAAGAATCACCTATAATTTGAAAATATTGCAATTGTCGAAAGCACAAACGTGCAAAGTTCATCAGGCAGCCACTGTTGCCCAAAATACCGCATACACGCGTGTTTAGTCCGCACGTACAAAATCAAAAGAATCACCTATGATTTGAAAATAATGCCATTGTCGAAAGCACAAACGTGCAAAGTTCATCGGCAGCCACTGTTGCCCAAAATACCGCATACACGCGTGTTTAGTCCGCACGCACAAAATAAAAAGAATCACCTATAATTTGAAAATATTGCAATTGTCGAAAGCACAAACGTGCAAAGTTCATCAGGCAGCCACTGTTGCCCGAAATACCGCATACACGCGTGTTTAGTCCGCACGTACAAAATAAAAAGAATCACCTATAATTCGAACATAGTATAATTGTCGAAAGCATAAACGTACACAGTTCATCAGGCAGCCACTGTTGCCCAAAATACCGCATACACGCGTGTTTAGTCGCACGTACAAAATAAAAAAATCACCTATAATTTGGAAATATTGCAATTGTCGAAAGCACAAACGTGCAAAGTTCATCAGGCAGCCACTGTTGCCCGAAATACCGCATACACGCGTGTTTAGTCCGCACGCACAAAATAAAAAGAATCACTATAATTTGGAAATATTGCAATTGTCGAAAGCACAAACGTGCAAAGTTCATCAGGCAGCCACTGTTGCCCAAAATACCGCATACACGCGCGTTTAGTCTGCACGCACAAAATAAAAAGAATCACCTATAATTTGGAAATATTGCAATTGTCAAAAGCAAAAACGTGCAAAGTTCATCAGGCAGCCACTGTTGCCCAAAATACCGCATACACGCGTGTTTAGTCCGCACGTACAAAATCAAAAGAGTCACCTATGATTTGAAAATATTGCAATTGTCGAAAGCATAAACGTGCACAGTTCATCAGGCAGCCACTGATGTCCCGAAATACCGCGTACACGCGTGTTTAGTCCGCACGCACAAAATAAAAATAATCACCTAAAATTTGCAAATATTGCAATTGCCGAAAGCACGAACGTGCAAAGTTCATCAGGCAGGCATTGTAGCCCAAAATACCGCATACACGCGCGTTTAGTCTGCACGCACAAAATAAAAAGAATCACCTATAATTTGGAAATATTGCAATTGTCGAAAGCACAAACGTTCAAAGTTCATCAGGCAGCTACTTTGCCCGAAATACCGCATACCCGCGTGTTTAGTCCGCACGTACAAAATAAAAAGAATCACCTATAATTCGAAAATATTGCAATTGTCGTAAGCACAAACGTGCAAAGTTCATCAGGCAGCCACTGTAGCCCAAAATACCGCATACACGCGTGTTTAGTCCGCACGTACAAAATAAACAGAATCACCTATAATTTGGAAATATTGCAATTGTCGAAAGCACAAACGTGCAAAGTTCATCAGGCAGCCTCTGTTGTCCAAAATACCGCATACACGCGTGTTTAGTCCGCACGTACAAAATCAAAAGAATCACCTATGATTTGAAAATAATGCCATTGTCGAAAGCATAAACGTGCACAGTTCATCAGGCAGCCACTGTTGCCCAAAATACCGCATACACGCGTGTTTATTCCGCACGCACAAAATAAAAAGAATCACCTATAATTTGGAAATATTGCAATTGTCGAAAGCATAAACGTGCACAGTTCATCGGGCAGCCACTGTTGTCCGAAATACCGCATACACGCGTGTTTAGTCCGCACGCACAAAATAAAAAGAATCACCTATGATTTGGAAATATTGCAATTGTCGAAAGCACGAACGTGGAAAGTTCATCAGGCAGGCACTGTAGCCCAAAATACCGCATACACGCGCGTTTAGTCTGCACGCACAAAATAAAAAGAATCACCTATAATTTGAAAATATTGCAATTGTCGAAAGCACAAACGTGCAAATTACATCAGGCAGCCACTGTTGCCCAAAATACCGCATACACGCGTGTTTAGTCCGCACGTACAAAATCAAAAGAATCACCTATGATTTGAAAATAATGCCATTGTCGAAAGCACAACCGTGCAAAGTTCATCGGGCAGCCTCTGCTGCCCGAAATACCGCATCGTGTTTAGTCCGCACGCACAAAATAAAATGAGTCACCTATAATTTGGAAATATTGCAATTGTCGAAAGCACAAACGTGCAAAGTTCATCAGGCAGCCACTGTTGCCCGAAATACCGCATACACGCGTGTTTAGTCCGCACGTACAAAATAAAAAGAATCACTATAATTCGAACATAGTATAATTATGAAAATTATAAACGTACACAGCTCATCAGGCAGCCTCTGTTGCCCAAAATACCGCATACACGCGTGTTTAATCTGCACGCACAAAATAAAAAATCACCTACAATTTGAAAATAATGCCATTGTCGAAAGCATAAACGTGCACAGTTCATCGGGCAGCCACTGTTGTCCGAAATACCGCATACACGCGTGTTTAGTCCGCACGCACAAAATAAAAATAATCACCTATAATTTGGAAATATTGCAATTGTCGAAAGCACGAACGTGCAAAGTTCATCAGGCAGGCACTGTAGCCCAAAATACCGCATACACGCGTGTTTAGTCTGCACGCGCAAAATAAAAAGAATCACCTATAATTTGGAAATATTGCAATTGTCAAAAGCACAAACGTTCAAAGTTCATCAGGCAGCTACTTTGCCCGAAATACCGCATACCCGCGTGTTTAGTCCGCACGTACAAAATAAAAAGAATCACCTATAATTTGAAAATATTGCAATTGTCGAAAGCACAAACGTGCAAATTTCATCAGGCAGCCACTGTTGCCGAAAATACCGCATACACGCGTGTTTAGTCCGCACGTACAAAATCAAAAGAATCACCTATGATTTGAAAATAATGTCATTGTCGAAAGCATAAACGTGCACAGTTCATCAGGCAGCCACTGTTGCCCAAAATACCGCATACACGCGTGTTTAGTCCGCACGCACAAAATAAAAAGAATCACCTATAATTTGGAAATATTGCAATTGTCGAAAGCACAAACGTGCAAAGTTCATCAGGCAGCCACTCTTGCCCAAAATACTGCATACACGCTTGTTTAGTCCGCACGTACAAAATAAAAAAATCACCTATAATTTGAAAATAATGCAATTGTCGAAAGCATCAACGTGCACAGTTCATCAGGCAGCCGCTGTTGCCCAAAATACCGCATACACGCGTGTTTAGTCCGCACGTACAAAATCAAAAGAGTCACTTATGATTTGAAAATAATGCCATTGTCGAAAGCATAAACGTGCACAGTTCATCGGGCAGCCACTGTTGTCCGAAATACCGCTTACACGCGTGTTTAGTCCGCACGCACAAAATAAAAATAATCACCTATAATTTGCAAATATTGCAATTGCCGAAAGCACGAACGTGCAAAGTTCATCAGGCAGGCACTCTAGCCCAAAATACCGCATACACGCGCGTTTAGTCTGCACGCACAAAATAAAAAGAATCACCTATAATTTGGAAATATTGCAATTGTCAAAAGCACAAACGTTCAAAGTTCATCAGGCAGCCTACTTTGCCCGAAATACCGCATACACGCGTGTTTAGTCCGCACGTACAAAATAAAAAGAATCACCTATAATTCGAAAATATTGCAATTGTCGTAAGCACAAACGTGCACAGTTCATCAGGCAGCCACTGTAGCCCAAAATACCGCATACACGCGTTGTTTAGTCCGCACGTACAAAATAAACAGAATCACCTATAATTTGGAAATATTCCAAATGTCGAAAGCACAAACGTGCAAAGTTCATCAGGCACCCTCTGTTGTCCAAAATACCGCATACACGCGTGTTTAGTCCGCACGTAGAAAATCAAAAGAATCACCTATGATTTGAAAATAATGCCATTCTCGAAAGCATAAACGTGCACAGTTCATCAGGCAGCCACTGTTGCCCCAAAATACCGCATACACGCGTGTTTATTCCGCACGCACAAAATAAAAAGAATCACCTATAATTTAGAAATATTGCAATTGTCGAAAGCATAAACGTGCACAGTTCATCGGGCAGCCACTGTTGTCCGAAATACCGCATACACGCGTGTTTAGTCCGCACGCACAAAATAAAAAGAATCCCCTATGATTTGGAAATATTGCAATTGTCGAAAGCATGAACGTGCAAAGTTCATCAGGCAGGCACTGTAGCCCAAAATACCGCATACACGCGCGTTTAGTCTGCACGCACAAAATAAAAAGAATCACCTATAATTTGGAAATATTGCAATTGTCGAAAGCACAAACGTGCAAAGTTCATCAGGCAGCCACTGTTGCCCAAAATACCGCATACACGCGTGTTTAGTCCGCACGTACAAAATCAAAAGAATCACCTATAATTTGAAAATATTGCCATTGTCGAAAGCATAAACGTGCAGAGTTCATCAGGCAGCCACTGTTGCCCAAAATACCGCATACACGCGTGTTTAGTCCGCACGCACAAAATAAAAAGAATCACCTATAATTTGAAAATATTGCAATTGTCGAAAGCACAAACGTGCACAGTTCATCGGGCAGCCACTGTTGCCCAAATACCGCATACACGCGTGTTTAGTCCGCACGCACAAAATAAAAAGAATCACCTATAATTTGGAAAATATTGCAATTGTCGAAAGCACAAACGTGCAAAGTTCATCAGGCAGCCACTGTAGCCCAAAATACCGCATACACGCGTGTTTAGTCCGCACGCACAAAATAAAAAGAATCACCAATAATTTGAAAATATTGCAATTGTCGAAAGCACAAACGTGCAAATTTCATCAGGCAGCCACTGTTGTCGAAAATACCGCATACACGCGTGTTTAGTCCGCACGTACAAAATCAAAAGAATCACCTATGATTTGAAAATAATGCCATTGTCGAAAGCATAAACGTGCACAGTTCATCGGGCAGCCACTGTTGTCCGAAATACCGCCTACACGCGTGTTTAGTCCGCACGCACAAAACAAAAAGAATCAGGTATAATTTGGAAATATCGCAATTGTCGAAAGCACAAACGCGCAAAGTTCATCAGACAGGCACTGTAGCTCAAAATACCGCATACACGCTTGTTTAGTCCGCACGCACAAAATAAAAGGAATCACCTATAATTTGAAAATAATGCCATTGTCGAAAGCATTATCGTGCACAGTTCATCGGGCAGCCACTGTTGTGCGAAATACCGCATACACGCGTGTTTAGTGCGCACGCACAAAATAAAAAGAATCACCTATAATTCGAAAATAGTATAATTATGGAAATTATAAAAGTACACAGTTCATGAGGCAGCCACTGTTGCCCCAAACACCGCATACACGCGTGTTTAGTCCGCACGCACAAAATAAAAATAATCACCTGTAATTTGGAAATATCGCAATTGTCGAAAGCACAAACGTGCAAAGTTCAACATGCAGCCGCTGTTGTCCAAAATACCGCATACACGCGTGTTTAGTCCCAACGTACAAAATCAAAAGAATCACATATGATTTGAAAATAATGCAGTTGTCGAAAGCATAAACGTGCACAGTTCATCGGGCAGCCACTGTCGTCCGAAATACCGCATGCACGCGTGTTTAGTCGGCACGCACAAAATAAAAAGAATCACCTATAATATTAAAAAAAAATTGCAATTGTCGAAAGCACGAACATGCAGAGTTCATCAGGCAGCCACTGCTGCCCAAAATACTGCATACACGCGTGTTTAGTCCGCACGCACAAAAGAAAAAGAATCACCTAAAATCTGGAAATATTGCAATTGTCGAAAGCACGAACGTGCAGAGTTCATCAGGCAGCCACTGTTGCCCAAAATACCGCATACACGCGTGTTTAGCCCGCACGCACAAAATAAAAAGAATCACCTATAATTTGAAAATATTCCAATTGTCGAAAGCACAAACGTGCACAGTTCATCGGGCAGCCACTTTGCCCGAAATAGCGCATACACGCGTGTTTTGTCCGCACGTACACAATAAAAATAATCACCTATAATTTGAAAATATTGCAATTGTCGAAAGCACAAACGTGCAAATTACATCAGGCAGCCACTGTTGCCCAAAATACCGCATACACGCGTGTTTAGTCCGCACGTACAAAATCAAAAGAATCACCTATGATTTGAAAATAATGCCATTGTCGAAAGCACAACCGTGCAAAGTTCATCGGGCAGCCTCTGCTGCCCGAAATACCGCATCGTGTTTAGTCCGCACGCACAAAATAAAATGAGTCACCTATAATTTGGAAATATTGCAATTGTTGAAAGCACAAACGTGCAAAGTTCATCAGGCAGCCACTTTGCCCGAAATACCGCATACACGCGTGTTTAGTCCGCACGTACAAAATAAAAAGAATCACTATAATTCGAACATAGTATAATTATGAAAATTATAAACGTACACAGCTCATCAGGCAGCCTCTGTTGCCCAAAATACCGCATACACGCGTGTTTAATCTGCACGCACAAAATAAAAAAATCACCTACAATTTGAAAATAATGCCATTGTCGAAAGCATAAACGTGCACAGTTCATCGGGCAGCCACTGTTGTCCGAAATACCGCATACACGCGTGTTTAGTCCGCACGCACAAAATAAAAATAATCA
Source organism: Ornithodoros turicata (assembly GCF_037126465.1). NCBI lineage: Eukaryota > Metazoa > Arthropoda > Arachnida > Ixodida > Argasidae > Ornithodoros > Ornithodoros turicata. The sequence goes on along the minus strand of NC_088201.1, from coordinate 161,355,404 downwards.
CCTATAATTTGGAAATATTGCAATTGTCGAAAGCACGAACGTGCAAAGTTCATCAGGCAGGCACTGTAGCCCAAAATACCGCATACACGCGTGTTTAGTCTGCACGCGCAAAATAAAAAGAATCACCTATAATTTGGAAATATTGCAATTGTCAAAAGCACAAACGTTCAAAGTTCATCAGGCAGCTACTTTGCCCGAAATACCGCATACCCGCGTGTTTAGTCCGCACGTACAAAATAAAGCGAATCACCTATAATTCGAAAATATTGCAAATGTCGAAAGCACAAACGTGCAAATTTCATGAGGCAGCCACTGTTGCCGAAAATACCGCATACACGCGTGTTTAGTCCGCACGTACAAAATCAAAAGAATCACCTATGATTTGAAAATAATGTCATTCTCGAAAGCATAAACGTGCACAGTTCATCAGGCAGCCACTGTTGCCCCAAAATACCGCATACACGCGTGTTTATTCCGCACGCACAAAATAAAAAGCATCACCTATAATTTGGAAATATTGCAATTGTCGAAAGCACAAACGAGCAAAGGTCATCAGGCAGCCACTCTTGCCCAAAATATGGCATACACAAATGTTTAGTCAGCACGTACAAAATAAAAAAAATCACCTACAATTTGAAAATAATGCAATTGTAGAAAGCATCAACGTGCACAGTTCATCAGGCAGCCGCTGTTGCCCAAAATACCGCATACACGCGTGTTTAGTCCGCACGTACAAAATCAAAAGAGTCACTTATGATTTGAAAATAATGCCATTGTCGAAAGCATAAACGTGCACAGTTCATCGGGCAGCCACTGTTGTCCGAAATACCGCGTACACGCGTGTTTAGTCCGCACGCACAAAATAAAAATAATCACCTATAATTTGCAAATATTGCAATTGCCGAAAGCACGAACGTGCAAAGTTCATCAGGCAGGCACTCTAGCCCAAAATACCGCATACACGCGCGTTTAGTCTGCACGCACAAAATAAAAAGAATCACCTATAATTTGGAAATATTGCAATTGTCAAAAGCACAAACGTTCAAAGTTCATCAGGCAGCTACTTTGCCCGAAATACCGCATACCCGCGTGTTTAGTCCGCACGTACAAAATAAAAAGAATCACCTATAATTCGAAAATATTGCAATTGTCGTAAGCACAAACGTGCACAGTTCATCAGGCAGCCACTGTAGCCCAAAATACCGCATACACGGTTGTTTAGTCCGCACGTACAAAATAAACAGAATCACCTATAATTTGGAAATATTCCAAATGTCGAAAGCACAAACGTGCAAAGTTCATCAGGCACCCTCTGTTGTCCAAAATACCGCATACACGCGTGTTTAGTCCGCACGTAGAAAATCAAAAGAATCACCTATGATTTGAAAATAATGCCATTCTCGAAAGCATAAACGTGCACAGTTCATCAGGCAGCCACTGTTGCCCCAAAATACCGCATACACGCGTGTTTATTCCGCACGCACAAAATAAAAAGAATCACCTATAATTTAGAAATATTGCAATTGTCGAAAGCATAAACGTGCACAGTTCATCGGGCAGCCACTGTTGTCCGAAATACCGCATACACGCGTGTTTAGTCCGCACGCACAAAATAAAAAGAATCCCCTATGATTTGGAAATATTGCAATTGTCGAAAGCACGAACGTGCAAAGTTCATCAGGCAGGCACTGTAGCCCAAAATACCGCATACACGCGCGTTTAGTCTGCACGCACAAAATAAAAAGAATCACCTATAATTTGGAAATATTGCAATTGTCAAAAGCACAAACGTTCAAAGTTCATCAGGCAGCTACTTTGCCCGAAATACCCCATACACGCGTGTTTATTCCGCACGTACAAAATCAACAGAATCACCTATGATTTGAAAATAATGCCATTGTTGAAAGCATAAGCGTGCAGAGTTCATCGGGCAGCCACTGTTGCCCCAAATACCGCATACACGCGTGTTTATTCCGCACGCACAAAATAAAAAGAATCCAATATAATTTGAAAATATTGCAATTGTCGAAAGCACAAATGTGCACAGTTCATCGGGCAGCCACTGTTGCCCGAAATACCGCATAAACGCTTGTTTAGTCCGCACGCACAAAATAAAAAGAATCATCTATAATTTGGAAATATTGCAATTGTCGAAATCACAAACGTGCACAGTTCATCGGGCAGCCACTATAGCATAAAATACCGCATACACGCTTGTTTAGTCCACACGCACAAAATAAAAAGAATCGCCAATAATTTGAAAATATTGCAATTGTCGAAAGCACAAACGTGCAAATTTCATCAGGCAGCCACTGTTGTCGAAAATACCGCATACACGCGTGTTTAGTCCGCACGTACAAAATCAAAAGAATCACCTATGATTTGAAAATAATGCCATTGTCGAAAGCATAAACGTGCACAGTTCATCGGGCAGCCACTGTTGTCCGAAATACCGCCTACACGCGTGTTTAGTCCGCACGCACAAAACAAAAAGAATCAGGTATAATTTGGAAATATCGCAATTGTCGAAAGCACAAACGTGCAAAGTTCATCAGACAGGCACTGTAGCTCAAAATACCGCATACACGCTTGTTTAGTCCGCACGCACAAAATAAAAGGAATCACCTATAATTTGAAAATAATGCCATTGTCGAAAGCATTATCGTGCACAGTTCATCGGGCAGCCACTGTTGTGCCGAAATACCGCATACACGCGTGTTTAGTGCGCACGCACAAAATAAAAAGAATCACCTATAATTCGAAAATAGTATAATTATGGAAATTATAAAAGTACACAGTTCATGAGGCAGCCACTGTTGCCCCAAACACCGCATACACGCGTGTTTAGTCCGCACGCACAAAATAAAAATAATCACCTGTAATTTGGAAATATCGCAATTGTCGAAAGCACAAACGTGCAAAGTTCAACATGCAGCCGCTGTTGTCCAAAATACCGCATACACGCGTGTTTAGTCCCAACGTACAAAATCAAAAGAATCACATATGATTTGAAAATAATGCAATTGTCGAAAGCATAAACGTGCACAGTTCATCGGGCAGCCACTGTCGTCCGAAATACCGCATGCACGCGTGTTTAGTCGGCACGCACAAAATAAAAAGAATCACCTATAATATTAAAAAATTGCAATTGTCGAAAGCACGAACATGCAGAGTTCATCAGGCAGCCACTGCTGCCCAAAATACTGCATACACGCGTGTTTAGTCCGCACGCACAAAAGAAAAAGAATCACCTAAAATCTGGAAATATTGCAATTGTCGAAAGCACGAACGTGCAGAGTTCATCAGGCAGCCACTGTTGCCCAAAATACCGCATACACGCGTGTTTAGCCCGCACGCACAAAATAAAAAGAATCACCTATAATTTGAAAATATTCCAATTGTCGAAAGCACAAACGTGCACAGTTCATCGGGCAGCCACTTTGCCCGAAATAGCGCATACACGCGTGTTTTGTCCGCACGTACACAATAAAAATAATCACCTATAATTTGAAAATATTGCAATTGTCGAAAGCACAAACGTGCAAATTACATCAGGCAGCCACTGTTGCCCAAAATACCGCATACACGCGTGTTTAGTCCGCACGTACAAAATCAAAAGAATCACCTATGATTTGAAAATAATGCCATTGTCGAAAGCACAACCGTGCAAAGTTCATCGGGCAGACTCTGCTGCCCGAAATACCGCATACACGCGTGTTTAGTCCGCACGCATAAAATAAAAAGAATCACCTATAATTTGGAAATATTGCAATTGTCGAAAGCACAAACGTGCAAAGTTCATCAGGCAGCCTCTGTTGTCCAAAATACCGCATACAAGCGTGTTTAGTCCGCACGTACAAAATAAAAAGAATCACCTATAATTTGGAAATATTGCAATTGTCGAAAGCACAAACGTGCAAAGTTCATCAGGCAGCCTTTGTTGTCCAAAATACCGCATACACGCATGTTTAGTCCGCACGCACAAAATAAAAAGAACCACCTATAATTTGAAAATATTGCAATTGTCGAATGCACAAACGTGCAAAGTTCATCAGGCAGCCACTGTTGCCCAAAATACCGCATACACGCGTGTTTAGTCCGCACGCACAAAATAAAAAGAATCACCTATCATTTGGAAATATTGCAATTGTCGTAAGCACAAACGTGCAAAGTTCATCAGGCAGCCACTGTAGCCCAAAATACCGCATACACGCTTGTTTAGTCCGCACGCACAAAATAAAAAGAATATCCTATAATTTGGAAATATTGCAATTGTCGAAAGCACAAACGTGCAAAGTTCATCAGGCAGCCACTGTTGCCCCAAATACCGCATACACGCGTGTTTAGTCCGCACGCACAAAATAAAATGAACCACCTATAATTTGGAAATATTGCAATTGTCGAAAGCAAAAACGTGCATCAGGCAGCCACTGTTGCCCGAAATACCGCATACACGCGTGTTTAGTCTGCACGCACAAAATAAAATGAATCAGAGATAATTTGGAAATATTGCAATTGTCGAAAGCACAAACGCGCAAAGTTCATCAGGCATTCACTGTTGTCCAAAATATCGCAAACACGCGTGTTTAGTCAGCACGTACAAAATCAAAAGAATCACCTATGATTTGAAAATAATGCCATTGTCGAAAGCATAAATGTGCACAGTTCATCGGGCAGCCCCTGTTGTCCGAAATACCGTATAATTGCGTCTCGTAAAATGCGTGTCTACATCTTCAGCGTAATATCCGTTATTTCTTATTAGAAACGATCTACAACTCAAAGTACAACAACAATAACCACAAGAGGAAGAAGCAGAACAAGAAGCACAAAATCAATACGAAGAAGGACCAGAAGAAGACGAAGCACAAGAAGCACACGAAGACGACGACGAGAAGGAAGAAGCAAAAGAAGAAGTGGAGGCACAAGGAAGCACATGAACACGACGAAGAACAAGAAGACGAAGAAGAAGAAGAAGAGGAAGAAGCAGAAAGAGAAGGAGGAAGAAGAAGAAGGAGAAGAAGAATGCGAACCCGCGTTTCTTCGACAATTCCCTTTTGCATTATCTGTCATTCTCCTCCTTGTTTTTGGTGATTCAGTAGTTCACCATTTCGACGCACGGAAGCCTCGAAAAATTGAAATAGGAGTATAGATGTATAATTGCGTTTGGTAAAATGCATTTCTACATCTTTAGCACATTATCCGTTATTTGTTATTAGAAACGAACTACAACTCAAAATATTCTAAAACGCGCTTGCGTCACCCACTTGCTATAAAGACCACTAAGTACCGACAACAACAGGACGCCATATTTTAAAATTAATTTTAGGAAGTCCTCCTCCTCACCACATTATCCGTTACGCATTTTTAAAAACTACTACGAGGGCTGTTCAAGACAAACCGGGACTTTCTGTCTCCTAAGTGCAAAAATGTCTCGCGCTACTTCTTTTTCGTCATTTTAACGCGGGACAGGCCTCCGTGTTCACCACGTGGTGGTCCAAAGTTTGTGCAAAACAGAAGAGACGTGCTGAATAATGTGGCCGACAACGAGGAGAGCCTGCACATCGAACAGCGAATTGGCATGACGTTTCTCGTGAATGAATACGTAAAGTCATCTGAAATTCACAGAAGACTTCAGGCTCAGTATGGCCATGATACACTTGGCCACAGCAAAGCGTTTGAGTGATGTAAACGGTTCCGAGACGACCGCACATCAGTGCAGAACGACTCAGAATACTCCTGAGCGACCCCCGTCAGGGGCGGCCGGCTCAGAGCCCAGTGTCAGAGTTCCTGAGAACATCCAACTTGTGGAGCGCCTGATCCTCAAGGACCGACGGATAACATGTCTCGAACTGGCTCGAAAGACGGACCTTTCTGTGGGAACGTTGAACACTATCATTCATGAACGTCTCCAGTTTCGGAAAGCGAGTGCCCGTCGGGTCCCGAGGCGGCTCTCCATGTTTGACCGGCAGAGAAGACTGGAAATCTCCCAAGAGCTAAGATACCGTTTCGACACTGAAGGACAGCCCTTCTTTGATGGGATCATCACGTGAGACGAAACGTGGAGCCACCATTTCACTCCTGAGTCTAAACGCTCATCAAAACAATGGAAGCATCCGGGTTCGCCAGCTCCCAAGAAGTTCCGAAGCACGCCGTCTGCGGGTAAGGTCATGGCCACGGTTTTTTGGGACAACAACAACAACTTTATGTTTAACTTTGGAGAGTCGGGAGGTTCCTCGCCAGAGGCGATAGCCTACCCCATTGCTGGTTGGAATGTGGGGAATAAAATAACGAGCCCCTTCACAATAACGATCGAAGACCGATGGTGTCCAGAAATGTCAAAAGAGCTTCGAGCGCAGAGTGTTGCTGGGCTGGATTGGGCCAGGGACCAAGCAATTTCGATAGGGAGGAGGGGCGAGAGTCCAGCTGACGAAGAGACTCGGAGAGTGCGGTTCAGGAAGGCTGGTAGTGGGGCCAATGAAGAAGAATATGCTCCAGATCCTCAAGAGCACCACAATGGCAGCAGGTGGGAGAGTCAACTTGCCTCAAGCGGTAACGCCACTGAGCTGTAAAGGCCACAACAGCTCGTAGTTTTCGTAAACTCGAATTTTGAACATCGCGGTTCACGCCGACGCTGGCTCACCTAGCGTCAAACCAAGAAAACGTACGCATATATAAAAACTCATCTGGTCATCCCACCGGGATGACGTCAATCGCCCATGCAATCAGAGCGCAGAATGCCGTCACGTGATCGAGCACTACAACAACAACTTTCAGCAAGAACCAACATTTTTACGCCGATATACTGTTGTCAATGTCTGGAAATAAAAAGTATGTATATACTTCGAAATCTACGACCTGTTTTATAACTGCGATAATCCAATTAGCGACTTCCGTGAAAAGAGGAGCTACGAGGCTACGAGCTACGACGACTTTCGGGATCCAGCGCGCTATTTCACTGCGTTAGCGTAGTGTGTGTATTTTCAAGTTTTCTTTAGTTATGTCTTTTGGAACAACGACCAATTTATCGAGGTGCAGTCCTTACTTCATTTGACGTGCCTCGGTTGTGTCGTCAGAGGGAGATTATTCGGCGGGCATTCAGTTCCGTACGATACTGCGCGTTCAACCGCAGCGGCAGGTATGGTTGGCAGCGGATTTTGCCAATCGTATTTGAAGAATGCAGACTATGAGTCGGACCCCTCAGTTTGAGTACAAAGGACCTCTGCCTACAGCAGTCCGCAGTGCTTTCCTTGAATCTATCTTCCAAGACTGTTGCATCTGGACGTGACGAGGTTAGTGTCTTCTGTATAATTTATACAGTGATTACTCTCCTTGTGAGAATTACGTTGTGGCATGCAGATGTTAGGAGACCATTTACGCAACAAAGCAAAATACGGATTAAAGAAAATTGAAGTTTACGCACTAAATCAAAAGATTACTGTACAATTCCGAGTGTTGTTGAATGCAGCCATGCCAATTGCAACATTCATGCAGTATAGCAGTATGCAGCCATGCAGTAAGCAACATTCACAGTACGTAAAATGAAGCTGTGTATTCCGCATCTAGATGTAACATTATAATTGTCACAGCAGCGTGCACAAATGTAGTTCATGACTTCCTTGGACAAGATGTGGAACCAAATGTTGGAAATACAAGGCAGGGATCAGGTACAAGTTTTCTTCTATTTGTTTTCCTTATAATATGCAGCATACTGCACATAGTAAAGAAGGGTTCTGGATTCTAAACCAACGCAGTTGAAATCCTTAGTTTACCCCAAGCTGTACTATTGTTGTCTAATTTGGGGAAACACCGCAGAGGGCAACTACGATAAAATTGCAGTGCACAAAAAAAGAAAGAGAGAAAGCCTGGTATACGACAACCATGTCTACAGGTTGTCTACAGGTGCAATGTGCTGGACCCTCGTTGCAAAGAGGCCCACCAGGGGTGCCACTACAATCCATCCAGCCAGCCCCTCAGCTCCTTCAACACATGCAAAATACAGTAGACAAAGCGTTCACTTGGAAATCAGACATTTACACAAAATTGCCTTGCAAATTCAGGATCTTTTAGCGCCATCCCAAACACTTGCCATTACGTTATGAAATCTATCACTGTACCACCTTATAGGGTTCCACTGCTACGGACCAACTACAGAAATTAGCAGAAACTGTTCCTCTTCCGAACAATTTTTTTCAGCTGATTGGAAATGGCCTTCCAGTGTCAGTGTCCAGTTTCAAAACAGAGTTACACAAACTTGTTGAAGTGTTATTAGAGACAGTCCACTCTGTTATGTATTTGTGTGTGTGTGTGTGAAAATGTGGACAGCTCGTTGCAATTGTGTATTTTATTTATGTGGCTGGTATATTATGTTGCTATATGCTCGTAGTGGTAATATCTCAGTTATCGCATTTATATGGCTTTTTTTTAACAATGTTAGGGTGATGACTTCATGGAAGTGGAAATAACAGGAGAGGAAGACATCTGGCAATGGTCATGACAGCTGTCCGTCAGGAATGAGACCAATTTCTTTTATAAATGTGGCATATAGAGTCAAGTTGTTACTAACAAAGAGTTTTTTGTTCCCTTTAAAGGAATCTACAGGTGGTGAGCACGCGTAAGGAATTGACATATCTCAATACAACTTATACCTGCCTGTTGCACATGAGATGTGTGACTCTACTTACACACACAAGCTTTTGCAGGTTCGATGCATGTATATTTTGAAACATGAAAGACAGAGTGCTAAAAATATATCTGAGGTGAAAAATTGAGCAGTTCACTGCAGTAATTCTATCGATTTATTTTCAGCATTTTGGGAAAAATACAGTGATGGCAAGATTACCTGTGTTGTACTGCCAGACCATCTGCTATTGGAGTTCCATGTCCCAGTTATTATATATAATAGCTGTTTGAGGTTATTACTTATTTATTATGTAAGTTTTGTGCCTGTGAGTTCCTGTAAATGTGCTCTGCGGTGATCATACTGGACAGAGAGCTATGCCTGTATAATAACAGTGACTAATGTTCTCCTGCCCATAAACCTATTCCTGGGGTACATCCGCACCCTTGGAAGTCACTGGAGAGGCGTGTTAGCTTAGCTCAATTGGTAAGGGCCCTGGAGCGGTAATACAGAAGATGTGGGTTCAAGTCCTACTACTGGCTAACCTTTCCAGTGACTGCCTTCTTTCATCATTCATTTCTTAGGCACTTGATGCTTTGTATGTGTTCCAGTCTCAGAACATCAACTACCATGTTCAAAAGAACTGGAATATGCCTCTGCAATCTGGAACCCATCCCAACATCTCTTAATCGACAAAGTAGAATTTGTACAGAACCGCACGGTTTGTTGCTCGTGATTATCATCCTTTTTCCAGCGTCTCAGCCATTAAAGCCAAACTCTTTCTTACTCCTTTGATTACCAGATGAAAGGTATCAGGCCTGGCATTCTTTCATAAGTTATATTACAGTCACACTCCTCCCCACCCCACTTACAGTCAATCCCCTCACAAGTTACTTCCAAGACTTGATGACTCGCACAAAGTACTTGCTCCACCTACACAAACAAAAAAATTCCTCTACTCTCCGCACCAGCTGTATGCAACGGAATGTAATATATTTTGATGCTCACTTACGTTGACATGCTGCTGTTCCAGCACCTTTTGCATTATCTTTCGAAATGTTATTACTTGAAGGTTTCCCTCGTACGACGCGGCTGGCATCCCAGTAAACCATATACGTCCCAGTGACATCTGCAAGATATCCCATTTTGGATATAAAGATACCCCTGGCTGTACCCTGCAGATCCTCAGGATATGCAGGGGAGATCCAGGAGAGCAGGATTTCGGCACCTTTTGTAGACCCCAGGAACATCCCCACCACGTCGCCGTAAGACTTTTGGACCAATATGGGATATTACTTATAATTGCTTTTCAAATGCAATAAATTTTATTCTAGTTTCCGCGCCATACGTATGCGGCCTACTCAGAGTACATCAGTACTTCGATACATCAGAAGTGATGACGACATGGTGATATACCTACCAAACATATGCGAAGGATGTTTAAAGGTGTTCTCACCCTAAAATAAGAGCAGTCTCTCTTTTTGGCCCCTTCACCGCGCACGTAGATTTGGAGAGAAACCAGAACATTCACAATAGCATCTGTTGCCGAAATGGCCGGAGCATATACTGAAATACAAATTTTGTGCGCGTTTATTATAAGACATTGGGGCGTAAGTAATTTGTAACGGTGAGGGGGTGCGTCTTTGCAATTAACTCGTGTACCTACAGATTCAAGACATAACCAATAACCTTTCTGGCATTCCTTGCTATCTTATATTGTGTTTTCAATTCAGGCTATTGTCTATAATATGATTACCTGCTGAGTGGAGGTGCAAAAGCGATCGGATTCCTCTGTTGTTTGTCGGGAGTTACGCAAGATAAATACGTTGCACGGCCAGCAGAACGCGAACGATAGATATATAACGATTTTACTTGGTTAAGGTTCACAGAAGTTTTTGCTTGCGACGGTCCCACCGACGTTCAGTCAGTGCCCAAACTTTGGTATATACTGGATCTTGCACGGATACCCCTGCGATCTGCCGGCTGCTTACTTTGAAACATCCAAAGCGTGATATCCTACAGACGTACCTGGGACATCTGTTATTTACTAGGTAAACCGAAACGCGATTGTTGTCCTGGGATGTCCCACGATATCACATGGATGTCCAGATATTCAGGACGTTCACGACATTGTAGGATATCTTAGGGATATTAGTGGTTTACTGGGATAGGGGCGTCGGCATTTGTCAGCAGGTCATCAAAACGGAATCTCAACGAAGCCGGATGACCTTAATTTTCACGCAAGAAAGGCAAGCTGGACGGGCACTAGAAATCTCCTACGAAAAACAAAGGAGCGTCATGCTATCTTTTTCTTTTTTTTTTGTCGGCACTGTTTGGACGTGGGGACACGTCTCTATGAACTTACTCATTGTGGATTTGCGTTGTATGTGTTCATGATGGACAGAATGCTTTCCCAACATGTAAGTGCTTATTAAGGTTTCTGTTCTTGGTGTCTACTATGTCTTGCTAGCGATTTTTAACCGCTTGGTGAATATTCGCTCTTATAAAAACATCACAAATAACTTTCACCGTTGTATCTGCCACTTGCAATAATTTCGCATCTTCTGTATTTTTATATATGTGTTAGAATAAATGTTCACGCAGGAACGGTAATTCATTTTTTACAGCGAAAACATGCTTTCTGATGCAACAGAATACTCACTGCACATTCAAAAAGTGTATCGACAATGAGAATTTCAATGTGACTTAATGGGAAAATCACTGCTGCTGTACATTTGACCAATGGGAAACTAGGCTGGCCTGCAAAGGGTGCGACCGAGGGCGATTCCACTTCGTTCACATTGACATTTACAATAATTTCTCATTGAAACCCACTAAATTCTTGTTGTTTTCAATATGTTATTTTTCCAAAATTGTCGATTGGGAATGAGAAATTTAGGTTACTTTCAGTGAGAATTGTGAATGTGATATCTACTTAAATCGAATGAGATTTCTGTTCTATTTCGAATTGGACTGTTTTCAGCAGTGGCAATGATTGTGCAGTTAGTCACAGGAGGGAGCCGAACCCTTGATCTCCTGTGTACTATACAGGCTCTTTAAAGCTCTAAGCCACGGCTGGCAATCAGCGCTGCGCCTGTTTGTGTTTTGGGCGATTGTGTCTGAGATAAATGTCATAGCACGCGCGTGCAAACAGGTTGGCGCATAGGCACGCGTGATCCGAAACGCTCATTGTGTGATCGAATGAAATGAATAACAACTTCTCTCTTTCGAAAAAAAAATACTGTGCTCAGAATAGAGGATGCAAAAATTCTTGAAATAATTAACGATGTTAACCGCGAAACCATCGTAATGGGTTTTAAAATAATAAAACAATGCTTTCATGGCGTAACATCTCACGTTTTTCGGGAGTTTCTCGGAAGGACATGTGGCGGCCCGTGGGCGATGACGAAGACGTGCATCCGCTGGCGCCAGCCACTGCGCCTGCCAGCTAGTTCTACCGGCACCGTCCTAGCGTGAGGCCACGACCATCTGCCCGCAGGGACATTCCATCATCTCCGGTCAGGACTCATGTAGAGGGACACCACCTCCTCCACAGACAGCCAACTAGTACGAACAAATATTTGTGTGCATACTGGCAAACAGTGCGGGGAGTCAGCGTGAAGTTTTGCTATTATTAGTGTAGTGAATGATCAGAGCTACACAAATTCACCATGACCTTTGTCCTCACTTCAGTTTTCGTCCCTACCTCGACTGCATGTTCCCCAAATTTGCCTCTCCCATCTTTCGTAAATCGCATTGTGATTTTTTTTTCGCCCCACATCTTAATTTTAATTTTGGAAGGTTAGGGCAGGTGCGAAAGGCCTTACCCTCATCAGCGCTCATCGCGCTGATGTCCATAATGCTGATGATGAGGACATCCGAGGTCGTGGTCCCTCTTCGGGACAGGGATTTCGTAGCGGACTTGCTGGTGCACTGACGCTCAGAGTGACAACATGTGGATTTGGGGAAAAGCAGTGCTGAATAAATCTACTGGTCATTGGCCGTTAGCTGTTGTGTTTCCTTGTCTGTCTTGACAGCCGTCTGAAACAGGACAAGAGGCACATACCACACCTCACCTGTCACGCTGATAATGATGTGCTGTATTGATAAGACAGTGGTGCAGACGACTTTGCGTCGAGAGATAGTGTAATAAATCGCTCAGACCTGCATATCAGCGAGGACATACGTCAAGCTTTTTCTACTTCGGTCCTTTTTGGCACTGTAAACGATGCCTCCGCGCGTCAGCTACGAAAATAGAGTTAAAATAATTGGGCTTTCAGAAGCTGGACTTTCCCAGCGCCAGATTGCCTCTCAGATGGGCTGTGCATTGGCGACAGTCAACCGCGTTATACAGGCGTTTGGATAGGAAAGCCGAATCAAGGATGCTCCCTGTGGGCCACCACCAGCAGCTACCACACGTGAAGAAGACGAACAAATTATTGCTATTAGCGCTGCCGATCCTTTCATGACTGCCGCAGACATCAAGAGAGAATTAGGTCTGCAGGCGTCAGTCTTCACCGTCAGGAGGAGGCTGGCTACATCAGGACTAAAAAGCTCTGCGGCCGCTCAAAAGACAGGTCTCAGCGATGAGCAAAGAGTCGCAAGAGTTCTCTTTGCACAGCAACATCGACGCTGGACTGTGCAAGAGTGGGCCAACGTCATCACAGATGACATCTTCACAGATGAATCTACATTCTCCTCACTTTTCAACCAGTGGCGTCGCGTCTGGAGGCCTCCTCGGCACAGGTAGCAATGTCGCAAGCATTTTTAATATGATGTGATACTCCACGTAAAATTATGTGACATTTTATAATGCTTTCTGGCTGTTCTAGGTTCATGCCAGACTATGTCCACAGAATATTCTCTAGTGGGCGACATTCCGTCGGTGTGTGGGGTGCTATCTCTATCCACGAGCTGGGGCCCCTTGTTCGAGTGCAGGGACGCTTCAACGCAGCCGCTTACAGGGACATCATAGAACACGTTCTGCTGCCCTATGCACTTGACGGGCCCTTCCCGGATGGCTGCTTCATCATTCAACAAGATAGGAGCACGGTACACATGGCAAGAACCGTGCAAAGGAGTCTCGACGACCTTGTGGTTACGCAGCTTCAGTGGCCTGCAAGGAGCCCTGATCTAAATATCATCGAAAACATCTGGGGACTGTTGAAGAAAAAAATGAGCGCCAGACGCAGGACATTCAGGAGCGCAGATGAGCTATGGACGGCAGTGGAGAACCAGTGGACTCAACTCCGGCAGAACGCTCAGCTTCTGGATAATTTGTATGCTTCATTACCGCGCCGAATAGAACAAGTCATCGCAGTAAATGGAGAGCCTATTGGCTACTGAGCCTGCTAATTCGGAAAACCGTGCTGCTACTGCTCTCCTCAACAGAACAAAAAACGTTGTCGTCCCATGCTTGGGCACATTTTTTTATTTCACCCAGGACAATCCGTCCTCGCCGATCAGGACTCATGCGGCGGGACACCAATTTTGGCGACTTCAATATAGTACCACGAAACCATTCCGCAGTCCCCTAGACAATTCGGCACTACACTGCAGTTTTACATCGGCATCACGACTAGAACGACGGCAAATGACGATGGTGACAGCGGCGACGACGTCTGCAAGCATGACGGACGTATCAGGAGCAGTGCGGTGGCAACGACTTGCTCGTCTTGATCACGAATCGTTGCTGCTATGGTGTTGCGCCACGAGGTGCGTCCTACTTTCAGGCTTCCTTTCTGGACGTCTGTATTACGGAGTTGACTGCTTCTGCGGAGCAACCTATCTACGGTACGCAGCATATCTACAAAAGTCAGTTCCGCCTAAATGTGATAGGCAAAGCAGACTTTTAACGCTGCTGGACATATCTGACGTCCGACCATCCGTTTCTCAGAGCAGACTATGGTCGATGATGATGCGGGTAAAAATGAACGCGATATGTAGCAGAAAACGGTTTATGCCATCAGCCCGCAAATTCTTTCAACCTTAGCCCTTACTGTATTTACGTTCCCACCAAACATTGACAATGACAGGACTGTCTATGTAAAATGGTAGCAGTTGTGCCTGTTGGAAAGCGGTAAAAATCGTCGGTGCACATTGAAAACTGACATGACGGAACGGACACGAACTGCATGTGCTGTATGGGGTGTCCGTTCCGTCCTATGTAGGGTTCAGATGCGCACTGGCTGTTTTTATAGGTTTTAGAACGGCTGCTGATGTATGGGTGTTGCGTGAAACGTGTGGAAGGATGCACACACATATTTCTGCATCAAACTCGTTGGACTTCCGAGAAAAGTTCGAGAAAATAAAATGTGTGATGTGACACCGTAGAAGTTCTGTATTATCATTCGTATTATTATTATTTAAAAACTCGTGACCACAGCGTCACGATCACCATTCTTAATTGTTTCAAGCCCCTTTGCTCCTTTATTCTGAGCCAAACAAATTTGCCAAAAAAATAAAGCTTGTTCATTCTATTCGATCACACAACGAGCGCTTGGAACGACGGGTTCTCACGTGCTAACCTGGCGCGCGCCATCGGGATATCATCGAATCTTTGGAATCCCTCAGACATGGTCACCCAAAACAAACGAGCGCAGCGTTGATAACGCCAGCCTGATTGCGCACTCTTCGGCACGCTACAGCGAACACCCCTCCGACTGGAAGGGATATGTCAAAACCTCCTCGCCCTTTATTTCTACTAAACGCCGCCAGGGTGGCTCTCCCCGTGCTCCGCCGGTCGAAGCGCCGTTCCAGTTAACTCTGCTTCGAGCTGTACGTTTAACAGTTGCTACAAAAATCTCTGGGAGGTGCACATACCCGACACTCTGTAACATGCTACACAACACAGAATGCCTGCTCCGACGAAAGAAAAGCAGTCTCATTATCAATTGCTTAACAAAATGATGCTGCAATCCCACGCTCCGTCACACGGGTCTGAAAAGGTTGCTTCTTCGCATAGATTCAAATTTGGATTTCCAGATAAAAGTCGCAAAATCCCTATGAAATTGTTGCAACTTCGCCCGTGAGCACTGCATCACCTGCAACCAGTAGACAAGTTTTGCCACTAAAAATACGTTACACACAGCTCTCTTCGAAAAATGGACATTTCCTGTACTTTGCACATGGTCGCATGAGCCCGCACTTTCTTGCAGAATTCTGTCCATACCTTGTTTGGATTTCGAGATTCCTCCAGCGGCACCCCTAAATATACACTGGGTTCGCATTGCCATTTGAAACCCTCAAACATTATCAGTGTCGACCCCCACTGTCCAGATCATATTCCTATAGACTTTTCTGTGTTAAGGCACGCACTGGACTCTTTGCAGTATGACTCAATTTCCTTCATCACAGCATTAACGCTGTTTTTGTCTGCCACTATGAAAATTAACTCGTCAGCATACGCAAGCACCTTCACTACACTCTCTCCCAAATGGCATCCTCTGATCTCCGTGTTGCACAACAGATTTCGGCACAGGGGCTCAATATAAATGTCAAAAAGTAGAGGGGAAAGCGGACACCCTTGCCGAACCGACGAGCTCAAAAGAATTTCCTTTGTGCACCTATATTGATGATGAGTCTTGTTTTCACTTGCTTCTAGCAAACTGTACACGTCTTGTAAAACTCGTTCCAAAGTTCATCTGCTGAAACGTGGAAAATAGAAATTCGTGGTTGACTCTGTCAAACGCTTTCGACATATCAGCCTCCATCACAGCCGCCTGGTCGCGCTCCTGTCTACACACGTCTAGTATGGTTCGAAATACATGGATATTATTTTGAATGTTTCTACCCTTAATGGCACATGACTGGTGTTCGCCGACGATATTGGGATTACTCTTTGAAGCCTAGCTGCGAGAACCTTTGCGTATATTTTATAGTCTGGTCTGTAATCTGCCACACAAGGCACACTTTCACTTGATTTCTTCATCGGTATTAGGATGGTGTGAGACTGGCGAAAAGATCCAGGGAGTAGCCCTTCTCTTTCTGCTTCTTGATAAACATCTAACAATATGGGTGATATCTCGTCCTGAAACATTTGATAGAACTCCGCCCCGATGCCATACGGCCCAGGCGTCCTGTTCCTCGCTAAGGTTATTATCGCTTCTTTGATCTCTTCCAGTTGAATCGGTCGGTCCAACCATTCTTGGTCTTCCACAGTCAGTCTTGCTAAATTGCACTTTTGTTTTTCATTTGCTGCTGCCAGTTGTGGTTTCCACACCTTACCAATTAAATCGGTGTAGTATTCTTCAAAACATTTACGAATATCTTCATCGTCGCTTAGTGTTTTCCCTTGATGTTCGATTTCACAAATGACCTTGGTCTTAGCGTGCGCTATCTCTTGTCGGAAGTACCTTTTACTTGGCACCTCGTCTGGAAGATATTGTTTCGCTCCTGCTCTCACTCTTGCTCCTTCATATCTGGATTGGCTGATAAATTCAAGTTTGTATTTAACGTCGTTCATTCCTTTTTGAAAAGTTCCTGGACGTTCTGACTCCAGTTGAATAATACTGTTCAGTTGTTTCTTAAGTTCTACTTCACGCCACCTGTGTTCGTGTGCAAGGACGCTACTTCTCTCTATTCCAAGAAATCGCAGTCTTTGTTCGAATTCTTCCCCCGATAATGTCCCCCGTCCGGTGTTTGTTATGAGACTGGTCATTTCCTTCTTGATATTCTCCACATATTTCTGATCTTCTAAGAGTGTCACGTTCAACTTCCATAATATCCATCTTTCCGTTCTATGTTTCAATTTGTCATCTTCTCCGAGTGTAACCTGAACCATGCAGTGATCGCTGAAATGAGCAGCGTGCACCCTATATTTTTTAGTTTTCTTCACACAAGACGATGTCACATATATTCTATCTAGCCTGGCGTGCCAATTCTTTTGAAAATGCGTGAATATTCGCTTGTTTCCTTTCCCATATTCCACTGCATCGACCATACCACTGGTAGTTATCAATGTACGTAATGCTTCTGTGCTCTTATCAGTTAAGTGTTTAAAGGTACTGCTTCTATCACTGTCTTCCAAGGTGCAATTGCAATCACCAAAGAGCACTGTGTTATGGATTTCTGTTGTAAAGTTCGTCAATGATTAAAAAAAAAATAGCGCCCTTTCTTGTACTTCATTGGGAGCGTAAACGTTGATGAACCGCCACGTGTCGTTTTCTATCAGCACATCAAGTTTAGCTGCCCTGCCTTGGTTGTCAGTAGCATACTGCACTGGTATCATATCCTCCCTTCTCCTTAGACACAATAATGTTCCTGCCGAGCACCCCACTGCATGACTAACAATTAACCAACTAAGCCACGGCGCCATGGAAGGTGAAATACAATGCGATGTAGCGGAGCTAACGATCCCTTGCAGGGCGTGAACAAGAGAGTCTACCAAAACTGTAACATATGCACGACAATGATGGGACAGTTAGGCACCGGAGGGAGTCGAACCCTCGATCTCCTGTTTACTAGAGAGGCGCTTTAACCACCTAAGGCAGGGCGCCGTGGAAGGCAAAATACAATGCGATCTCGCGCAGCTAACGCTCGATAGCAGGGCGTGAACAAGAGAGTCTACCAAAACTGTAACATAAACACGACAGTGATGGGACAGTTAGGCACCGCAGGGAGTCGAACCCTCGATCCCCTCTTTACTAGACAGGCGCTTTAACCACCTAAGGCACGGCGCCATTGAAGGCAAAATACAATGCGATGTCGCGGAGCTAACGATCCCTAGCAGGGCATGAACAAGAGTCTACCAAAACTGTAACATGAACACGACAATGATGGGACAGTTAGGCACGGGAGGGAGTCGAACCCTCGATCTCCTGTTTACTCGAGAGGCGCTTTAACCACCTAAGGCATTTTTTTTCTTTTTAAAAATGTTTATTCTGCAAACCGTGTACGCTTGTACACGTCACAACACAATATTAATGTTAAAATATCTTGTGCACTCGTCATGCTACATCCACGGAAGACATTGTTCGTCACACACATTTCTAATGATATACGGAAACCATTCAGGCACATCGTCCCTGCATTGGGCTATTTTGAAAGTTTCCACCAGTTCATGTCTGAAATACACAAACGGAGGCTGTAGGGGTTCCTCATTCCTGTCCCGAACTTTAAAGGTACTGTAAAGCAGCACCGATCAAATGTCATTTAGTGTGGCTAGCCCAAGCCACCAGGACAAAAACTGCGCAAGTTTCATTCCAACCGACGATGCAATTAATTAGAAAATTACAATTAAAGATTACGGGCAACACTGTACTAGGTATTCGAAATGAATCCGTACTCCTGACACATACGGCGGCAACCACATTGCGCGCGTATAACACTGGGCCCGACATAACAATCCACCACAATCCACTATAAAATCCGCCCCTGCAATCCACACAACGATCCACATCTGAGGAAAAACGGATAAGCGAACTGAAATGAAATGCTGAGCCGTTGAAAAAAATGTGTCAGACGTTGAAGAAGCCAGACAGCGTCGGGACTTGTTTGTTCACAGAGGATCAGAGAGAGAGTTTATTCGTTCGGAAGAGGCCCCGAACAGAAGGAGCGCGCAGGCGCAGCAGAGAAGTAGGGAGTGTCTCCATCGAACAGCGGCCAGCGCTGGGTTACTTCGCAAAAACAGGGGCTAAGAGGTTGAACTGTTAACAGGGGTTTCAGAATGCATAGGTAAACACGAAAACTAATAATATGGTTACTAAAATAACGAAGTTCCGATGTAATAGTGTGTAATACCAATTTTCAGCGTTGCCCGCGGTACAGGGGGTTGTTTGACACCAGGTGTCGCACCGCTCCACTACGCCGCTTCTTTCATGGCAAAGTAAAAATATTTATAGCGCGTTGTCAGTCGTATGGTTCCTCATATGGTATTTAGGAGCAACAAAGTCTCTACTCACATCACCGGCATATCATGCTTGTCTATGGCTTTACAGTACCTTTAAGCTTCCACAACGCATGAAGTCCAATTAGTACGATCATATCGTAACGTGCACCTGTTTTTCCAGCCAAGGGTAAAAACCGGATTGCGTGAGGATTTAAGTACAGGTTTTTCTTCAGCTTTCTGTGTACATCATCCCAGAAAAAGATTGCTTCTGTGCAATCCAGGAAGACGTGGTCAATGGTTTCCGGTACCTTACAGAAACGGCAATTAACAGTCCATGGCACGAATATACCTTTTGAGGCCAGCCACGTTTTAACTGGAAGCGTACCCGTATGGAGTCGAAAGAAAAAGGTCTTGATTTTCCACCTGATTGGCATTTTCTTAACGTGACATAATATATCAGTGCAGTGCGTTATCTGTGGAGCACTACGATAGATGGGTGTTGGGAACAGCGAATCTATGAGGTCATTTGTGAGTCTCTTCCTTCCGACCTCAAAAACATATTCAACAGAAAATCTACAGAGCAGAAAATTCCCACATTCAACAATATCCTTGTAGAAGCCGCGAAGTTTAGGCCTTAGTTTTATCACCGACACAGCTACACCTGGTAGATATTCACCAGCTATGCATTGTATCATAGTTCTTAAAACAGGATGGCTCGCATTATGAAAAAAGAATAGTCGTAGTACGATTTGCTTAACAAATAAATGATGCAGTCCGAGGCCGCCATCTTTGACACTTTTGAAGATATTTTCCCAACGCATTGGCTCAAACTTAGAGCACCAAATGAATGTGGCAAAAACCCTGTGAAGCGCGTGAATGCTCTTCCGCGTACACGGCAATACATGCAAGAAATACACAATCCTTGCGAGCAGGAGAACATTGCACACATTTGCTCTCTGAAAAATGGAGAGTTCACTTTGCCTCCACGTGAACGTATGTTTGCGCACTTTGTCCCTCACAGTCTTCCACACGGGGTTGGTGTTCACACTTTGCTCCATTGGCACTCCTAAATATTTTGGCAACCCAGTCTGCCATGTGATGCCTTGTACAATCCTTGTGTGGATCCCCATGAACCAGCCCAGACACCTACCGATTTTTCTTTGTTCAGTTGAGCTCCCGAAACATCACAATATTTTTCAACTATCTGCACAACTCTCGTGATGCTTCTGTTGTCACTGACGAAGATGGCCAGGTCGTCTGCATATGCCAGTGTCTTTATCTCAGCGTTGTAAAGAGAGTATCCATGTACACTAGCATAATTATTAATACTTCGACATAGAGGTTCCAGATATAGGTTGAAGAGCAAGGGAGACATTGGGCATCCTTGACGGACTGATGATTTGAAAATTATTAGTTTGGTGATCACGTTATTGATAACAAGCTGGGTTTGGGCCATTGTGTAGCACATGCGCACTCTGTTAATGAAACGAGGTCCCATGTTGACAGCTTGAAGCAAGAAGAACAGGAAGTTATGTTTGACCCTATCGAAGGCTTTCGACAAATCAAGCTGCAGCATGCCCACTTGGTCACCTCCAAATTAGCTAAAGTACAGTATTGTTCGTGGAACATGTATATTAGTTTGTATACTACGTCCCTTCACTGCACACGTTTGATGCTCCCCCACCAGCTGAGGTATCACCTTTTGCAGCCGTCCCGCCATAACCTTTGCGAATATTTTGTAGTCAACGTTGCTCAGTGTGATGGGTCTATAATCTGTCACTCTTGGTGTGGACCCTTCGGGTATTTCCTTGGGAATCAGGGCAGTTTTCGAGCACTTTATCGATTTCGGTAACATCGTCTTTTCTTCAGCTTCGTTAAAGACCCGCAACAGGACAGCGGTTAGCAGATGGGCGTGTTTCTTATAAAACTCCGCACTTAATCCGTCCGGTCCTGGTGACCGATTATTTCGAAGAGAACTGATGGCATTCCGCACTTCTTCCGCAGTGATCGGTAACTCTAGCTCTTCCTTCTCCTTATTGTGCAGTTGGGGCATCGTATCCTTCATTTGCTCATAGATCATATTGTCACCATCCGAAGACTCAGTCCCAAGTAACGAGTTATAGTAGTTCCAATCTCTTTCTTCTTATCAGTGCTTCGATTACAGACTTTTATTTCCGTAATCTTGTTTTGAGCAACATGTTTCCTTTCCTCCTGATGGAATGTTTTCCATGGCTGCTCATCCGCAAGGAAGTTTTGTGCCCTTGACCTTATCAGTGCGCCCTGGCTTTTGTTTTCGTGTCATCACAAAATTCCCCAGGCATCTTGCACTCTAGTGTAATCAGCGTGCATAGCCTTTTCCTCAAGTTGTTTTCTTCGTATTTTCTTTTATACGCCTTCACACTGCATTTTTCAATAGCCACCTCGCGAACTTTCAACTTCACACGTTCTCACTTGATACCCCATTCTTCATCCGACTTTTTCATTTGTTCAATATGTTCCCTTACAAGGTCATTAAAACTTTCATCTTCCAATAGTTTGTTGTTGAGCTTCCAGTGTTCCCATCTAAACTTTTTACTTTTAGCCGGAATCTTCCCAATGGAAGCGAAAACCATGCAATGGTCGGTGAAGTGAACTGGGATGACGTTGTATTTGCTGATTTCGCCCCTTATATTTCCTGAAATGTATATGCGGTCGAGCCGCGCGTCACATCCCTTCTGGAAATGAGTGTACTTGATACTCAGGTTCGCACATTCGGCTACATCCACCATATTACACTCTCGGGTGATATTCCTCAATGCTTCGATGCCTACATCCTGCTGTAATCAGCAACTACTTCTGTCAACATTATTCAGCACACAATTAAAATCACCCAGCAGCACTGTAGTGTAGTCTGTGTCAACATACTTTTCCACAGAATTAAAAAAGGACTGTCTCTCCTTTGCATCGTTCGGTGCATAAATACATATGAGTCGCCAGATTTCATTTTCATAAGCAATGTCCAACAGAGCCATACGACCACTACTATCAACATGATGGTAAACTGGCACATATTTCAGTGATCTTTTAACAAGCAGCAAACAACCTCCAGAGTGTTGAAATGAATGACTTACAACTGCCTCATATTGCGGTAGGAAAAAGTTTTCAAGCAGTTCTTTAGTCCCTTCGTCACTACTAATTTTCGTTTCCTGCAATGCTATCACATCTATATCAGGTTGCGAATCTAAAAACCTTTTCAAATGATACTGCTTTTTCCGTGAACACAGACCTCGTACGTTGATTGTCGCGACAGTTATGTGCCCTTCCATCATGTTTAAAAGGATCACATACCCATTCTCCTTCTCTAGAGGAAACTGTTCAGCTTACCTCATTACTACAGTGAAGACGGGCATTCACTCTCACGACACATGGTTCACATCAAATGTCCCCAAAGTTCATGTTCTCCAGCGCCGACTGTCCTACAGGCCCAATTTCAAGGCCTTTCCCAGTGTTGCTTTCCAGTTTCCTCCTATTGTTCCTTCCATCTGCAAGTTCGTCTCTTTCCGTCGGTACTACATCACCTCGTTGTTGCTTCCTTTGTTTGTCTCTGTCGTCCAACGCTCTGGAATCCTCCTTTCGCATCCTCCTTTTTATTGGCTCATCATTGGTATCCTTCCCTATTGCCTGGTTACTTTCGCCTAGAATACTTTCTCCGTATATATGCTCGTTGTTTATAACAACTGCAGTATATGGTTCTTTCTCTTTTTCATCAACACGTTCATGTGCTTCAATCTTCATCTCCGGATCGTCTGCAAGATCTAGGGCGTTGTGGTCAGTTGCTTCCCTGGTGGACCTGCGGATCTTCGATGCATAGCTGTTCACACATTCTTCTTTTGTGTGTCCGAACGGACGGCACGATTTACACCAGGGCGTCCTACATTGTTTTCGAATGTGCCCCACCATTTTACACTTGAGGCGTAAAGGTGGTCTACCCGGTATTGCCAGCAACACCTGGCATCCTGATATGTTTATCAAATGGGGAACGTCATCCGCGGTAATTCCTCCTTTCAGTTCCATCTGAGCAATTCGTGTTCTACTTTCTACGCCTTCAAAGAAGGTATTTTTACACTTGACACGTTCCACCTCCTTCACAGTTCCAAAAGGCCGCAACGCTTGCACAACGTCTTCGTTTGGCACGTGTATGGGAATCCAATTGATCTTTATGTTGACTTCCCGCTTATTTGGGTCAACCATAATACACCTTTTTCCTTTCACAACCAGCTCCCCTTGTGCTTGCAACTTTTCTTTATCAAGACGTCGGTGAAATGTTATGGCCCAGACATGACTGAACTGATATGACCCAAACCCCGCCACATCTTCTTTACAAACAATGTCCTTCAGAGCATCACCGAAGCTGTCAGCGTTGTATGGTCTCCCAAAGAGGTCAGCATGGAGCAAAAGAGTATTGTAAGACGCGCTACCTGGAGGTATTGTCGGCAAAATAACCTTGTATGCGTTTTCAGTCGCATTATCCTTTGTAGCCCGTCTAGGCCTAGCCGTTGTGACCGCTCCCGGGGATCTCATGATTCCCACGTCCGTTCGCTAACGCTGCCGGAAGTAGAATCCTTAACCACCTAAGGCAGGGCGCCATGGAAGGCAAAATACAATGCGATGTCGCAGAGTTACCGCTCCCTCGCAGGGTGTGAACAAGAGAGTCTACCAAAACTGTAACATCAACACGACAATGATGGGACAGTTAGGCACCGGAGGGAGTCGAACCCTCTATCTCCTGTTTACTAGACAGGCGCTTTAACCACCTAAGCCACGGCGCCATGGAAGGCAAACTACAATGTGATACCGCGGAGCTAACGATCCCTAGCAGGGAGTGAACAAGAGAGTCTACCAATACTGCAACATAAACACGACAATGATGGGACAGTTAGGCACGGGAGGGAGTCGAACCCCCGATCTCCTGTTTACTAGACAGGCGCATTAACTACGTTAGCCAAGGCGCCATGGAAGGCAAAATACAATGCGATACCGCGGAGCTAACGATCCCTAGCAGGGCGTGAACAAGAGAGTCTACCAATACTGCAACATCAACACGACAATGATGGGACAGTTAGGCACCGGAGGGAGTCGAACTCTCGATCTCCTGTTTACTAGACAGGCGCTTTAACCACCTAAGCCACGGCGCCATGGAAGGCGAAATACAATGCGATGTCGCGGAGCTAACGATCCCTAGCAGGGCGTGAACAAGAGAGTCTACCAATACTGCAACATAAACACGACAATGATGGGACAGTTAGGCACCGGAGGGAGTCGAACCCTCGGTCTCCTGTTTACTAGACAGGCGCTTTAACCATCTAAGCCACGGCGCCATGGAAGGCGAAATACAATGCGATGTCGCGCAGCTAACGATCCCTAGCAGGGCGTGAACAAGAGAGTCTACCAAAACTGCAACATAAACACGACAATGATGGGAACGTTAGGCACCGGAAGGAGTCGAACCCTCGATCTCTAGCAGGGCGTGAACAAGAGAGTCTACCAAAACTGCAACATAAACACGACAATGATGGGACAGTTAGGCACCGGAGGGAGTCGAACCCTCGATCTCCTGTTTACTAGACAGGCGCTTTAACCACCTAAGCCACGACGCCATGGAAGGCGAAATACAATGCGATGTCGCGGAGCTAACGATCCCTAGCAGGGCGTGAACAAGAGAGTCTACCAATACTGCAACATAAACACGACAATGATGGGACAGTTAGGCACCGGAGGGAGTCGAACCCTCGATCTCCTGTTTACTAGACAGGCGCTTTAACCACCTAAGCCACGGCGCCATGGAAGGCAAACTACAATGTGATACCGCGGAGCTAACGATCCCTAGCAGGGCGTGAAGAAGAGAGTCTACCAAAACTGCAACATAAACACGACAATGATGTGAACGTTAGGCACCGGAAGGAGTCGAACCCTCGATCTCTAGCAGGGCGTGAACAAGAGAGTCTACCAAAACTGCAACATAAACACGACAATGATGGGACAGTTAGGCACCGGAGGGAGTCGAACCCTCGATCTCCTGCTTACTAAACAGGCGCTTTAACCACCTAAGCCACGGCGCCATGGAAGGCGAAATACAATGCGATGTCGCGGAGCTAACGATCCCTAGCAGGGCGTGAACAAGAGAGTCTACCAATACTGCAACATAAACACGACAATGATGGGACAGTTAGGCACCGGAGGGAGTCGAACCCTCGATCTCCTGTTTTCTAGACAGGCGCTTTAACCACCTAAGCCACGGCGCCATCGAAGGCGAAATACAATGCGATGTCGCGGAGCTAACGATTCCTAGCAGGGCGTGAACAAGAGAGTCTACCAATACTGCAACATAAACACGACAATGATGGGACAGTTAGGCACCGGAGGGAGTCGAACCCTCGATCTCCTGTTTACTAGATAGGCGCTTTAACCACCTAAGCCACGGCGCCATGGAAGGAGAAATACAATGCGATGTCGCGGAGCTAACGATCCCTAGCAAGGCGTGAACAAGAGAGTCTACCAATACTGCAACATACACACGACAATGATGGGACAGTTAGGCACCGGAGGGAGTCGAACCCTCGATCTTCTGTTTACTAGACAGGCGCTTTAACCGCCTAAACCACGGCGCCATGGAAGGTGAAATACAATGCGATGTCGCGGAGCTAACGATCCCTAGCAGGGCGTGAACAAGAGAGTCTACCAATACTGCAACATAAACACGACAATGATGGGACAGTTAAGCACGGGAGGGAGTCGAACCCCCGATCTCCTCTTTACTAGACAGGCGCTTTAACTACGTTAGCCAAGGCGCCATGGAAGGCAAAATACAATGCGATACCGCGGAGCTAACGATCCCTAGCAGGGCGTGAACAAGAGAGTCTACCAATACTGCAACATAAACACGACAATGATGGGACCGTTAGGCACCGGAGAGAGTCGAACCCTCGATCTCCTGTTTACTAGACAGGCGCTTTAACCACCTAAGCCACGGCGCCATGGAAGGCAAACTACAATGTGATACCGCGAAGCTAACGATCCCTAGCAGGGCGTGACCAAGAGAGTCTACCAAAACTGCAACATAAACACGACAATGATGGGAATGTTAGGCACCGGAAGGAGGCGAACCCTCGATTTCTAGCAGGGCGTGAACGAGAGAGTCTACCAAAACTGCAACATAAACACGACAATGATGGGGGTGTTACGCACCGGAAGGAGTCGAACCCTCGATCTCCTGTTTACTAGATAGGCGCTTTAACCACCTAAGCCACGGCGCCATGGAAGGCAAACTACAATGCAATACCGCGGAGCTAACGATCCCTAGCACGGCGTGAACAAGAGAGTCTACCAAAACTGCAACATAAACACGACAATGATGGGAATGTTAGGCACCGGAAGGAGTCGAACCCTCGATCTCTAGCAGGGCGTGAACAAGAGAGTCTACCAAAACTGCAACATAAACACGACAACGATGGGACAGTTGGGGACCGGAGGGAGTCGAACCCTCGATCTCCTGTTTACTAGACAGGCGCTTTAACCACCTAAGCCACGGCGCCATTGCAGGCAAACTACAATGTGATACCGTGGAGCTAACGATCCCTAGCAGGGCGTGAACAAGAGAGTCTACCAAAACTGCAACATAAACACGACAATGATGGGAATGTTAGGCACCGGAAGGAGTCGAACCCTCGATCTCTAGCAGGGCGTGAACAAGAGAGTCTACCAAAACTGCAACATAAACACGACAATGATGGGGGTGTTACGAACTGGAAGGAGTCGAACCCTCGATCTCCTGTTTACTAGATAGGCGCTTTAACCACCTAAGCCACGGCGCCATGGAAGGCAAACTACAATGCGATACCGTGGAGCTAACGATCCCTAGCAGGGCGTGAACAAGAGAGTCTACCAAAACTGCAACATAAACACGACAGTGATGGGAATGTTAGGCACCGGAAGGAGTCGAACCCTCGATCTCTAGCAGGGCGTGAACAAGAGAGTCTACCAAAACTGCAACAAAAACACGACAATGGTGGGACAGTTAGGCACCGGAGGGAGTCGAACCCTCGACCTCCTGTTTACTAGACAGGCGCTTTAACCACCTAACCCACGGCGCCATGGAAGGCAAACTACAATGTGATACCGCAGAGCTAACGATCCCTAGCAGGGCGTGAACAAGAGAGTCTACCAAAACTGCAACATAAACACGACATTGATGGGAATGTTAGGCACCGGAAGGAGTCGAACCCTCGATCTCTAGCAGGGCGTGAACAAGAGAGTCTACCAAAACTGCAACATAGACACGACAATGATGGGGGTGTTACGCACCGGAAGGAGTCGAACCCTCGATCTCCTGTTTACTAGATAGGCGCTTTAACCACCTAAGCCACGGCGCCATGGAAGGCAAACTACAATGCGATACCGCGGAGCTAACGATCCCTAGCAGGGCGTGAACAAGAGAGTCTACCAAAACTGCAACGTAAACACGACAATGATGGGAATGTTAGGCACCGGAAGGAGTCGAACCCTCGATCTCTAGCAGGGCGTGAACAAGAGAGTCTACCAAAACTGCAACATAAACACGACAATGATGGGAGTGTTAGGCACCGGAAGCAGTCGAACCGTCGATCTCCTGTTTACTAGACAGGCGCTTTAAACACCTAAGCCACGGACTTTTTTTTTTCGTCACTCTTCATGTGTTCTGGATAAAGAGAGCGGTACCTTGGCGGCGGGAATGTTTGCATGACTGTGTCCCAGTAGAGCTTCCTCTTGGATACATTTGTGAGGTAAATCCAGGAAAAACGTGGGGAGGGGCGAATATATATTTATTGAATGGAAAAACGTGCTTCAAAGAAGAGGAACGCACTCTTGATTTCCTTGAAGAACACCAGGTTTCCGCTGTCGCACACCACAGGGTTGCTGGATACCACCCAGGCATCCAAGAGTTGTCGTCCGAAGGTCTGTACTGGGCTCCATAAAATGGGATCCAGGTGATTCCGGAAATACATAAATCGGTGCACTAGCAGTTTTATCTCTAAGCTTATAACACCAAGTCTACCCGCCTTAACTGGCAGGAAAATATTGGAACGTCTCATGCTTTCAAACTTTGATTCCCATACGAAGGTCGCAACCGTCATGTGGTATTTCTTGATGACTTCCATGTTGCATCCCATAGCTTGGGCCTTATACAACATCGATGGATAAAACACAGTGTTTGCGACGTATGCCATTGTTATAGGGTTGTCCTGCGACACTTGTATTGCGGGGCCTTAGCCTGTAGTGTGTCTACGGCTGATTTCAGTTTCGCAGTGGCTTCGTTTTTTTCCAGGAAAGCAACTCCCAGTTAGGTGCCTACTTCACGTCCCCAGGGAACTTCATGGAACTTTTGAAGCATTGTATCCCAGTTACCGAGCCAAGCTCCACTCGATTTCTTCGGATTCACACAAGCACCTGAGATCTCACAGAATTTAGGCGTTTCTTCTAGGCAATCTCCATTATCTTTGCGGTTGCTACAAAAGAAGGTCAGATCGTCGGCGTACGTGCATAACTTGATGGTTTCTTGTCCTATCATTACACCTCCAATGTCCACATTATGCAAAATGTTCTGACATAAAAGGACTCCAAGTACAATGCGAATAGCACAGGAGACATGGGACATCCCTGTCGTACGCCGCTTTTCACCTTGATCTCGTTTCCAATTACAGCATTGATAGCTATCGCCGAATTAATGTCCCTGTAGCAGATCGACACCCACTTAGAGAGCTCTGTTGCTCACACCTTAGTTAAAATACTGAGTATAGGAACGAGTGCGTAGGCCTGCTTAAAGTCCACTTGTAAGATTGCAGCAGGGATTCCAGCTGGTTAGGCCGTCCCGACCTGGAGATTTGTTGGTATTTAGCTTTCCAATGGGCAGTTGAACATCTGAAACGCTGATGGCTCCAGTGGACGCTTCCAACTCTTCAACTGTTCTTATGTGTTTCAAGAAGTTCGCATCGGGGTAGAGCAAATCTTTCTTTTCATCGACAAGATCCTTGTAGTACTGTTCAAAAATAGCTTATATTTCGTCTTCGTTGTCAACCACACTGTTTTCCGTCCGAATCCTGTTAACACGATTTAAGCTCCCCCTCTCTCGTTCGAGCGCGCGAAAAATCTTTGTGGGGATTTCGTCCCTTTCAAGTAGTTCGACGCAGCTACGTATGGCAGCACCTCGTAGCTTTCTTTCCAAACTGCGCATGATCTCCGCTTTCACATCCCTAATATCATGAAGAAAGACACCTGGATTTTGTTCCTCTTCCTCTACCAAACTTTTCAGAGTGTCGAGCAGAGCCTTTTCTTGCTGACGCTTCTCCCAGGCTATGACTTGGCATCTCTCTATTGCCAATAATTTCACTTCTGCCTTAAATGTTTCCAACAGCTTGGCGTTGACTTGTTTAGCCTTCAGCTGCTCTATCAGGTAACCTGACTTTGGTTACGAAGATATCATCTTTTAGTATTTCTTCGTTTAATTCCCACGTATGCACAACGCAAGTTTATCTTTCGTGTGAACTTGAAGGAGAGCATATCATGGTCGGAAAACAACGCTGGCGGAAAGCAAAACTGGCATCTCATACATACTCGTTTGTTCGAGTCGCACCCCGGGAATGTATAATCTATCTAATCTGGCGTGGGATGAACCCTGCCAATGCGTAAACTGGATCTGATGGCTTGTGCGCAAGGCTGCAACATCATGAAGGTCAAAGTCGCGTGTTATTTTTCTTAACATATCAGCACTGTTGTCTTTTCTATACTGTTGATAAGTACAGTCATCCCGCTTCATAACACAATTAAAGTCACCAGCACAAATCACGGAAAAAGGTACATCTAGCAAACGGTGAAGATCCCCAAAGAACACCTTCCTTTCCGCACAGTCATTTGGTGCATAAATCGATATAACCCTCAAAAGTTCATTTTGCCAGAAGATATCAACAACAACTATACGTCCACATTGGTCAAGCTCACAATCAATTACCTGAAGTGCTGATGACTTGCGTATCAGGACTGCCGTACCTGCACAATGGGGTGATCCCGCCGCGTGTCGAATCCAAAACCACTGTTGGAAAGCCTCCACTAGGTTTCTTTCATCCTCGTATGTAGATATTTTCGTTTCTTGAACACATAAAATATCAATATCCGACGTGAACAGTACCTCCTTTAACCACTGCTTCCGCTTCCCTGACACAACACTATTCAGATTCAGCGTAGCAATCTTAACATTACGTCGAGCACGCATAATTCACTCTTTGACACGCAAGGACGCTGACCTGTTCCTTACTGGTGCTGGGAGCCGTGGTGAAGGTGTGTACCTCTTCCTACGCCGTCGCACTCCCTTCCATTTGCTTTGCAGAGGGTCTACTTTTGGGTCGTTGTGTTCCGGCAATTCTGACTCGCTCTAAGAACGCTCGCAGTCGTCGTCAGATGCACCGCTTCCGCTCTTTCCTCCGGCAACTTGACGTTGTTGCTCGCCCTGTGCTTCTTTATTCTGTCCCTGCGACTGCTGTGTGGCTTGAAACGAGGATGACTCTTGATCTTGTTGAACGGTGGTTCCCAGGCTCCCCTCCTCCTGAACCCGTCCCCCTACACTTGAACCAGTCGTCGGTATTGCATCCGTATGGTCAGGAGACTGACTTGTCCCCTCTGAACCTTTGGGTTCCAACTCCCTAGTGACTGCCCCATCTTCTGAACTTTCGCAATTGTCGGCGCGGTATCTGTGCCACTTCCAGCTGCAGCACCCAGATCGTGCATACCGTCGTCACACTCCATCTGGTCACCACCGTCCACACCTTCCAAGGTCTTCCTGGTCTTGGCCGCGTATGTCTCCATGCAGTGTATAGCCTCGTGGCCGAAAGTACAACATTCCTTGCACCACGCGTGGTACATTGTTTGCGAACATGCCCTACTCGGCGACACCGCAAACAAAGTGGTGGCCTTCCCAGTCAAAAATAATGAACTGGTCCAATTGGCAAATTGAATTGGTCCCAATGGGACTCAATTGGAAGAGCATGAAAACAAATGGGGACCAATTGGATCCTTCACTGCCAGTTGGGTTGTCCAGTTTGCACTTTGTAAACCAATTGGAAGATCCAGTTGGTTGTTTGTAAACCAATTGGAAAGTCAAATTGGTTTCTTAGGCACCAATTGGGAAATGCCATGGCAATTGGAAGATCCAGTTGGTTGTTTGTAAATCAATTGGAAAGTCAAATTGGTTTCTTAGGCACCAATTGGGAAATGCCATGCCAATTGGACATCCAATTGGTGGTGGTGGTGGTGGGAGGGGGGGGGGTGATGGCAGGATAGGCTCGCCGTTGTTGGCCACACAGAAGTGGGCGTCGTCACGACTATAGCCAAAAAAAGAAAAGGAAAACGCATAGCAAAACAAAACACAAAGGAAGGACGGACGGATGGAGGATTGGTACACTTTGTGGTGCCAATGGGATGTCCAACTAGATCTCAGAATGCCAATGGTTCATACCAATTCTTAACTCAAGAATAAATGTTTTGTGAATGGGTCGTTTTTATCTAGCAGGAAACTGTGACAAAAGTTAAATGGTTAGCAGCGTGTACTCCATCATTCTAGGTGCATATCAGGAACAATGCGCTTGGCCTGTAGTTCAAGAAATAGTATACCAGATATGAAGTAATGAACGAATTGCATGTGTTTGGAAACTAAGAAGGTGCACGGACGATAACATATCTGAGCAGGGCAGACATTATTTATGTCGCATTCGTCATCTTGAAGCCTCTCACTATCGGATATTTCATTATCGGAAGCTCTTTGGACCTTCTCTTACACTGCAAGTAAGACATTGAAGTACGACACAAATTATAGCAACAAAGTTTTAATTTTTCTTGTGGTCATTGTACAGTATACATGCAAATGACGTCATGTCAAAATTTACACTCGCATGCATTGCACTGCTTGCACATGTTCACAGCACATGCATCATACACACACACACACACACACACACACACACACACACAAATAGAGGTACGATGATGAGATGGGGCTGATGCCGGCCAGCAGGCTGGGCGCTGCCCCAGTGCCACTTGTACGTGATGAGAGATGATGATGGATATGATAAGGGGTCCGTTAATCAAAGCAGGGTGGAGAGGCCTGTTGATGACAAGAAGTCCCAAAGGTGACGCAGACCACTCGAACTGGTTTAACACAACATCAAAATGTTACACATGCACACAAAAATGTTATGTGAACGAGCTTGGTGCGGCTGCAACATATGTACTCTGCAGTTTCATGTAGACAGCGACTGTACGGATATCTGTTGCAGGTAGAATAAACGCGTCAGGCTCTTCACCCGTAACCCTCAGCAGATGTCTTGGGGTAACTATTGGATACTTGATGGGCGCACACTTAAGCCGCGTAACAATAACATAAGCCTTTGAGTCTGTTGCATGAATCAGAGAATCCAATCTTGCAAATGACATATCCCGTAACTGAACTACTGAGCTGTTGGTTCTCTTTTTCTCTGCATAGCTGCTGTCGGTTAAGAGCGAACTATTCAGGCACATTCTTCTGTATTGCATGGAATTTGCTGCTAGCTCAGTGCCGCCGCTAATTCTTCTATCTGATGGCACATGTGGACGACCAGTTCCAAAAAATCGAACGCCATCACTCGAACAGGTGCTCTTTTGAGTCTCTGGTTTATCAAGGAACCTGCAGTACTCAACTACTCTGGGGTAACAGTGAGCCCACTCAGTTTATCGACAACTTCTTGCATCTGAAGTAATCTGCAGACTTGATGGGGAATTCCATTAGCAGCCTTCACAGACTCCTTAAGGATACCATTCCCAGACTCGAATGGAAATGCAGAGTGGGCCCAGAGTGGACCCCAGTGACGTATGCTGTTCACCATATGTGTGAGCTGGTGCATGTTGTAGGTCATAAAGGATGGCCCGTAAAGTATTTCGGCACGTACATGGAACTCAACGAGAAGAGCTTCTGCAACACTAAGTTCAGGGGCAGCTATTTTGTCCTGCAGCATGATATGAAGGGCTTCTATTAAACATGCCCAGTGTACAGGGACACTGTAAAATAGTATCCAGTTCTCCAGCTCTTTCGCTTTCCACCACCTGCGCTCTTTCGTTGGCCTCTGCATGCGCCTGACATCTCGTGG
Source organism: Ornithodoros turicata (assembly GCF_037126465.1). Lineage (NCBI taxonomy): Eukaryota > Metazoa > Arthropoda > Arachnida > Ixodida > Argasidae > Ornithodoros > Ornithodoros turicata. The sequence goes on along the minus strand of NC_088201.1, from coordinate 161,321,776 downwards.
AGGTTGTAATGCCATTAGCCTTTGGTCAACCTTGTTCACGACCTATTGCATGTGGACAATTAGACAAGTCGAGCCATACATCCAAAAACTGACGCCCATCCCCCAGCGGAATACAGTGCATATAATCCGGTACAAAGCTTTCCACAATGTGAAACTGACGAAGGTTGACCAAAGGTGAGGCAGTTTTGACACCATTGATGCTTTTTCATTCCTTTACTGAGAATTCCATATCATCAAGCATCTGTTGTTCGGTACGTGCAGTAGGCTCAGTGGTCTGAACAGGATACTTCATGGAGCCCCCAACCCACTCTCCCTTTTGTAAACACCAATTGCACCCGAAGTAACCGTTAAACTGCGTTACCCTCTGCAGGGGTAACGCACAGTAACACACACAGTAAGCTTTGAAATTTTGAGGTTGCCCCTTGTACGCAGCATCGAAGCCCTCAGTACTTAGCCTGTACATGTCATCAACAAAGGCACTTTGGAAGAGTGCCATATCTGGCTTTTCCTTCCCAAACCACAGAGCTGCCAAGATCAGCTTGTTCATCCTCTGATGAGGAGGTAATTCATTAACAATAAGTTGAACAGTTCATATAGCACAGCCACTTCATTTGAAAAGAGGTGCCCCATCTGTATTGAGTGAAAAACTGATACGTTGTCCAGACCCTTCTGTGGATGTAACAAACTTACGGTACAGCTGTCCGTCCCAAATGTCGCAGAACATGGTCCTTTCTGGCAGTGGTTCCGTCAGGTCAAGAAGGTCACAGTTGCTGAAGAGCTTTTGCAATTGCGATTCAGCGTTCAAGATAACAAAAAAATGGCACACTGGAGAAAGTTGACATGTTAGCTGAACAGTGGCAGTTTGGACACTGAAAAGATTAGTTTGTGTCAAGTTGGCTTATTGGTGTGAAGCATCCTGGACAAAAGAAACGGAAGGTCATGGAAGTTCCACTGTGCTTGAGCAATTGAGTTATCTTGTAGCGAGACTGTGGCAGTAAAGGGGATCAAAGAAACGATTTATCATTTCTATCATGGTTTTCAGTGCCGTGAAGGATAATTTATTTTTCAAAGCATGTTTGAAGACCATAAGCAGGATATCTCCCCTTGAGACAACTACTTTTTCACTTACGCGTTCTTGAAAAAAATCATAGAAGAACGAATCATTGCCAGGAGTGGACTGGTCTCCTTGTAGTTCTTGTGGTAGCTGTAAGAACAAAAAGAAATCGTATGCAAAAATACTTCTCGACATCCAAAATGCCACTACCAAGATTAGTCATGAAGCAGATGCACTCAAATAAGCAAAGGAGGAACGAATGTTGTGCACAAACCCCTCCCAAGGCGTGCACTCCCCAGATTCCGCCTACTACTACACATGCCCTTCTGTCATACAACATCAAAACACCATCACTGCTACGTGAGAAAAAAAAAAACACTGCTTGCGTAGTCCGTAAGCATGTGTCAGGACTTGTGAATACTCTGAACACTTGCCAAGCAGCAATTACAGGAATATTGCAATGAGCCCCACCAAGCACTATAGCGTACCTGTTGTTTTAAAGTTTAACTTATGTGCTGCTCTCAACCATGCCCCAGGAGCAGAGCCAACCGGTTGCGGTTCCTCCCTCTATGGTCTAAGTCGCTTTTGTGCCAAAAACCTCCAATTCATCATCATCATCCGGTTCCTCCAGAAGCATGTAGTATTACAGGCTACACGTTTCAATTAGTGTTGCAGCTACACTTGTTCGTGTCGTCTATTATCACAGAAAGTTGGTCACCATTTCCATTTCGACACAAATAGAAGCACTAGTACAGGTGGTCCGAATGTCAGACAACACACATTTTCAGCAATTACCGAAAAAGTGTTGCTTTGGTAAGACTAGGCAAAGGCAGTGGTATGCTGCACAACGCTGAAACAGCAATAGAATGGCCAGACCATATCATTTAATTAGAGCACTGGGTTACAGCAGCATCTCGTACAACACCACAGTTTCTACCTGACTGCATGACAGCCATGAAACGCTCCACATGTATGTGTCTCTAATATTTGCCACTCTCTACTGTGTTTCTCTGTCATATTGTTCACCGAAGTACGTAACAACATGATAATGTTGGCAAAATGAGCACTTTGTAACAAAAATGTTGTAAGACTGTCGTCAGCTTTCATGCACATCTTGTATTGTGCCCATGCATATCTTGCCACTCAGCCTACAGTGCTCTTGCATCTCTGGATCACTTAGGAAGTCCTCGTCATCACTTCGAAGTGGTGAACTTATTTCCTGGAAAAGGAAGAACAGCAGCACAAGAGCACAGTAAGGAAAAGTGGGCTTCTGGGTAACAACAGGTGCATTTTACAAGTAATCTTTCACACACAAAAAAAGCAGCGCCCCCTGCGCAATAACGCGTAAGGTGGTTTTCTGCTTACGTGTTCATTATCGTTCTCGCTACGGGATGCACTTGAAGGTTCTTCTTGGAGCGTCGTAAAGTCTGGATCGAAATTTTCGTCGTCAAGGTCCCGCTCGTAGCTGAAAAACGGCTCTTCACAGCACCAGTGTCTGTTGTAGAGGTCGTCGTAACGTCTGGATCGAAATTTTCGCCGTCAAGGTCTCGCTCGTTGCTGAAGAAATGCTCTTCAACGGCATCAGGGTCTGTTGTAGAGGTCAATTTGTTCGAATCATCCCCGGTATCGTGCTGCCGACAATGCGCGAAGAGGAAAATTCGTAGTCTAGAGAAGCCTGTAGTGCACTCCCAGGTCCACCGGGAACAATATCGGTCTTCGGAGAGTCCTCCTGAAACAACATGAGCAATCTTTTATATAACACAGTGTAAAGGTAAAGATGCAATCAAGAAAAAAAAAAGGAAAACGAAGTTCACTTACTGCTTGTTGCCGGTGCGCGCGGCGAGTGGATCTCGGGAGCTGGAACTCCGCTGATGTACTCAGATAGCTCTTGTAATGTCCTCGCGTTTTTCGTTTTTCTGGAGGATTCACCGTGGCCCGCCTTCAGCGTATAATAGATCCCAGCGGCTAGCAGTAGCGCGGGAAAGACAACACAACACGGCACATATACCACTGACACATATCAACAACAACGCAGATGATGATGATGATGTCCATGTTTCGCGTTTTAATAGTTGTTCGACCATAGCTGATACGGGACAGCCAACAGCACGAATAAAAAAAATAGCCAGCATTATTATGATTGCATTATTATTATGTGTGTTTCTATGCTCAACGGTTTCTGCGAAACTGTAGGCGCGCCACAACTCGACCGGCGTCGCGCGCGAATTTTCCTTAGTTTTGACGCGGGGAACGCAGTAGCAGTAGTAGGGGTTCTGTATTGTAGTCAGTTGCTGTTATCGTATTTACTGCGTGTACACGAAGTTTTGGCAACCTACACACAAAGAAGCGCGTTGCCATGATCACCCACGGTTATGTCCGATATGAGGACGACAAAAAATATGCCGTTGTGAATGTCGAAGACATGGAGGGTTTCCAGCCGCTGCATATATAGGACTTCTCTCCATCGGCGTTCTATTCCGTGAAGTGGACCGACACGGACGGCAGCTGTGACTACTACCGAGCGCGTATATTGATGTTAGGAGGTGAGTGGGATTTCGGTTGCTTGAATCCGACATACCGAGCGTTCTCGGCGCGGCCCACCGCCACATGCGCCATATTCGTGGCATGCTCAAGTATCGTTTATCGTTTACAATAACGCTGTCTACACTGTGTTGCACCAACGCGAGCTCCGACTTCAGCATGAAGAGACTAATGGTTTCTAAACTCGCGATTAATCGTCAACGATGTGCTACTAACGGTTCAGTTTGACTAGTGCAATGGCAAGGCTCGAAATCCAGCGTTTCTGAACAGATCTGAGTGTTTCAAACCAAGTTTTGTGGACTCTAAACTCTGTTCATGTCTGAAATCTCGTTGCTGCAACCGGGCGTAAGTGGGTTGTCGCGTGTTTGACATCTCCCACCTTTGTGTGGGGCGATTTATCACAAGTGCAACGTTGCGTTCTGCAGGTTATATTTCAGTCTATAATCGTTTCCGGAATGCCTTACAGAGTCAGCAGAAGACGTGGCGGCTAAAGTGAATCGGAAGAGAGTGAGCGCCCGCTGCATCGTAGACACAAGCGAAAGTGAAGAAGACACAAAACAAGAGGTAGCTCCACAGCATTTACAAAAAAAGAAAAACACAATAGGTTTTTCTTTTACAGCCACCTGTCCGCCCGAGTAAAGATGGGCACAGAAACAAGGACCTGCTGCACATATTAGAAAAGAGGAAGCAGCAGCTCAATGAAGTAACTCATGAACCGTCGAAGCGCAGCAAAAAAAAGCAGCCGAAGATGCTAGCTGGGGAGGACGACAGAACTTCATGCTCAGAAAGGGCCATAAGAGAGGAAAGCATCATACGTGACCTTCAGATCAGGCTTCAGGATAAGAAAAATGAAATTCGGAACCTCCGTAGGATCAACAAAGCTCTGCAAGAGAAGATCCTGCGTAGGCTTGATGACCAGGACGGTACAGCATGTTAATGTATTTTATTTAAATTGCATAGTTTATGTCATCAGAACATCATTTAATCCCAGGTGTACCATGAATGTCCTCCTGCTGGACATTTCGTGAACATGTGGCTCTACTGAATGTCGTTTCTTTTTCAGAGAACTCTGCATATACACCAGCTACGTGCTGGCCTGTTAAAAGTTTATTTGTATATTCTAAGTAACTAATATTTTTGAGTCTGACATTTCCGCCAGCTTTGTCACAAGATTGAACAACTTGATCGAGAACTGTTTCTTAAAACAAATGTGTTGAATATTAGTGTTTTTGCTTCGTTTTTCATGTAATTAGTTTGTTTTGGTCTACAAATCTCGTGCAGCGTAAAGGCCATCTTTTATTTAGTTTTTATTATGGTTATAGTTTTATTAGCTTGTTCATAAACAGCGCGATCTCCTAGCTGTACCTTATCTTCCAGCAGACCCATCTCCTTAAGCCCATAATCTAATGCAGTATAGTCGTGCGAGAGAGTACATTGTGCGAGAATTTGTGGATTGAAATGCATTATTACCCGGAAAATTCATAAGGACTGAGGCAAGTTTTGCTCTGAAACAGTCCTCGATCAAGCTGCTTATTCCTGTGATGAAGGTGCCTGAAGCGTCCCACTCATATTTCAAGATTTAGATATAATTAGTTAGCTAGGCAAATAAGCTTCTGACATGTCAGCCACGTGCTGGTCTGAAAGAGGTTCATTTGCAAATGCTAACTAATTATTTTTCTCTAGCTTTCGGCAGTGCCACTTATTCACAAGCTAAAGTTCAGGTGAAATAGAGCTCCACGGAACAGAGCACTGCTGAATTAGTCAACCACAGAGTGTTGTAGCCACACAAGTTCTGGCACAACTGCCTTTTCGGACCCAACAGCTGGATGTAGTGTCAGCTAGCGTGAACTGTTACATTTTAGCAGTTTCTTTTTTAACAGTACAGCTCCAAAATGGCACCACCAATTTTCGGTTCCGTGCAGTTCCAGTCTACCCAAAAATATCGGTTTGTAATGGTTTTCGATTTAGGGTTGGATTGACTCTCTGCATAAATGTTCAAGAGCCTGTGAGCATCCTTTACGTAGTGCCGTTTTGATTTCATTGTGGCTACAGAGAATACTTGTGTGCTCATTCAGCACGCTTTTATAACTGCTGGTTCTGAACTGGTGTGTGTTGAGAAAACAATTATAAGAGCCTGTATCGCAAATTAATGGGAAAATATAGGTATGGGGCCAACAAAATTTTTGGCAGCTCTGGTACACTTAATAAAGGTAATCTGTTATATAGGCCTTCAGGTCGCAGCACAGTCCCTTCATGCTGTCAAGAAACTGGAACTTACCAACATTGAAGCTCCAGCACTAGAGCTTCTGCCATCCAGAGAGGGCACTCCTGAGCCACCACCGCCAAGTGCAGCCAGCCCAAGTGCCCAAGTCAAGTGCCCAAACTGTTGTGGGACTTAAGACCAAATGGGGAAAGATGCAGGAAATACCATTTGCACACTCTCAATTGGGCTGTTACCTGAGAGGCAAGTTAATGACATGCCAGGGAGGTCTCCTACCAAATTGTGGTACCAGTAGAGGAACATCGCATACATTAACGCCTTTGCAGGTCAACTCCATAAAGTTGCATGATGAGCATATCTCAGGCGTCAAGTGATGTAAAATTGCACGGGTGAAACTAAAAATACAGCCCATTTGCACCCAAATTTTGAAAGAAAAGTAAACGAGGGAATACAACTCAGTGCCACATTAATCTTGAGAAAAACATACAACCCAATATTAACCCCCCGACTTTACTGAAAAATAAGTCCCAAAAAGGCAGTCCCCAGTTATGAGTAAGCATCTCCCCATTGATCCTGTGTCTCGTGGGCTTTGTGAGGCATCACATCCCCAACACTTTCCTACATGTATTCCTACTGCTTAAAGGGCCAGTCGCATCCTTCTTGGTCGAAAGCGCCTTTTGACTTCTCATTCATCACCGACAATAATTCTGAAAACCTGATGCAAATTGCTGGTATAGTTCTCGTACGATTCGATAAAACACAGAGCAGACGACAAATCTGGGTATGTGCCGTGCCTCCCTCTCTGTAGGTGTCACGCAGACAACAACCAATGAGGGCGTGCCTCCTAAGAAGGCAAACGGCTAAGCGACTGGGAGTGGGAGGAACGTCACACAAACTCTCGCCACTGTGCCTCCTCTGCTGCGAAAATAGTGTGGAGCCTCTCAAATTCTGTTATTGAATATGTGCCGTTTTTTGGCAAGCAAACCAGGGAAGGTACAGTGTCAAACGATGTGGAACGCTTTAGTTTTTGTTTTCTGGATGCAACTGTCCCTTTACAAATGTGACACAGTGATACACACCCACACACTGTCTCTAAGATGTCCACACTACAGCTCCCAGTTGACAACAGTTTGATATTTTTTTGTATCGATAGGCAAGCAGTGCCCTCGGTTTCCAGACAGGGCTCCAAAAACTCCACTGACGCCTTGGAAAGTCAGCGTGATGAGAGGTAAGTGGATGTATACAGAGTAATATGGGAAAACATTGTTATGAATCCCATGTGTACTGACTGTGTACTGACCGAAAGTGTGGTGCTTTGAACTCACTTGTTCAAAATAGGGTAACAGAGTTTTTTTAGTCTGAAGAAACACATGAGTAAATAAGCTTGCATATGTCATGAGCCGTATGAGTTTATAAACGGGCTCTACGGTGCCATGCAGAACCGCATTGCCCGCGACGGTGGCGACACCGATCATCGGCTCCACGAAGCGTGGCATAAACAAACCTCCGTGCGGTTCGTATTCGAACGCGTTCCCAGAAATTTATTGTCATAGTAGAAACTAAAGCGAAACTTAAAGGGAAACTTAAAGGGGCCTGCGACTCTGTGGGGGACTTGACTTCGGTTGTTCTTACGCGTAATAGGTTTCTTCCTGAGTCTACGCTAATACGACACCGGTCACCGGTTTCGCGAGCCGTAACGTCCGCGAGGTCTGTATTCAAACTCGTTCCCAGAAATATGTTGTCATAGCGGAAACTGATGCCAAAATAGGGCCTACGACTCTGCGTGTGGACTTTGGTTGCCGCTAGAGCGGCAGACATTTTCACACATCCGTGATAGGTTTCTCCCTGAGCCTACCCTCATACTATTGCATCGCGACTATTACGGTCAGTTTGAACTGCAATATCACTCCACGGTCTTTTTTAACGAAGTCACCTTTACAACGAATATTTTCCGTTGCCCCTTGGACTTCGTTGTAAAGGACTGTATGGTTGATTTTCTTTCTAATCCTTGCTGAAAACTGTCGCAAAGTTCCCAAAAAAATCAGTTATATGAGCAAAGGAAGCCAAAATGTGCCTCCAAAGTCACGTAAAATTCTCATTTTTCAAACAACTGTATCCCCGGTGCATCCGGAATTAGTGCACGGAATGAGGACCATGGCTTCTGGAACGAAAAGTCACTGTAACACAAGGACATAGTGTCTGCCTTCCATTTTGCTTTTTGTGTTTCATTGTGTGATGCCTACTAGACACATTGAATAATATTGTTGTTTTTGGTTCGGTAATGGTGTTCTGGAAATGAAACAGACTTTCATGTCATATCAGAAGTTACCTTTGTGTTTATGAGATGGATAACTCAATGGCTAATGGTGCTTTTTGGTAACTTTCTATTAGAATGCTACAAAACACGCCTTCAACGTAATGGTGTTCCCCAGTGCCTCCTACCGTCTGCCCTGAAAGGCCTGAATCGCTTTATTGTGGAAAAACTCGCAGACCTTGAGAAGACAGCAAAGCGGTATGGGCCATTGTTTCTGTGTAACAACCTGCCACTATTTATAGTATGGTATCATACACTCCTGCGTGCCAATGATCAAACATGCACTGGGAGACCAGCATACAAATATCGTGCACAGATATGCAATGTGTGTTGTACGTGTACAGTTGGAAACGAACCCACACATTGGTGTAAGCTGAGCTTTATTCCTGATTGATTTCCTGGCAACTAGTCTTTTACAGTCAGTAAAGTCCACTGGCAGCATGTTGTGGCATGCAAAATGCTGCATTATGAAAAGAAAATCATGATTACATGGAAATGGGAATTACAGAAACATTTTACATTTGCTCGTCCTACATGCATTCTGGACAGAAGATGAAATTTAGATTTACATTCCTCAAAGTGTTCTATGTACAGCTTCGTCCAACCTTAACTTGAACACGGTGCTGGCCTGGGAAGCAAGAGGGTCGACACCCTAGCGGCTGAAACTGGAATTGGAGGAGAGCGATGAGGGTTGTCGTACTCACGTCACAGGGGTGGCCGTCCCACTGTTTGAACGGGCACTGACTTAGGTGGATATTTGTTACCTACACATCGTTCCAGCCTATTCTGGAGATTACTGTGGGCGATTTAAATCTTGGCCATCTGATCAGTGATTGTCCACATTAGCAATCACTTTAACAAACATGGCACACATTGATTGGAATGAAAGCAATGGAATAATAATACACGTGACTGCATGGCACTGGGAAAGACTGTTGCTTAAAGCACCACGTTGTATCATGTTCGCGATGGCCAGCCATTTGACAAACTTGTTCCGTTCTCCCAGTGCTTCCCTTGTGTTGCAGTCGATAATACATGCTAGCGAAGACATTAAACATGTTAGCCAAATAATGTGGTGTAGGCGGTGCTCTTATGATTGAGACTCTTTTAAATGTGTATCCATCACCTATGGTTTTAATTTTCTTCGATATTTTTCCAGCACCTCAAAGGACACTGATTCCCCTTTGTAATGAGGAGAAGGAACTACACAAGAGAACGCAGGAATGTAAGCGAGCAGGTCTTTCTTGTACACTTCAAGCAGAATTTTGAAAACTGAAATATCACATCTACAAGTATTTGAAGAGCGGATGTTTTTTCAGGTCCTCAAGATCATCTGGGATATGTGCAATGCAAGATACCATTACACACTCCACTAGTCAACATTGTTCTCTTACGATATTTTACTGTGCTCAACTAGTCATCAATATTTCTTATATAGACAGGGTGTCCCAGCTAAATGCAAACATAGTTTTCTGAAATATATGTAGAACACTTTTCGCGAGATGAAGTCAATCGCAATATAGTATATGCTAAAGCAAATTCCTTAGGAGGGCGCTAGCAAACTCCAAAGGCGATGGCTTAATTAACTTCCAATAAGTAACTGTTTAATTATAAAAGCTACGAAGTTGTCCCAATGAGAACATCTCTTCCTTTCGGGCACCTGATATCGTAGCAGTTTTTAGAACAAAAATCCGTTCGGTAGATCGTCCGCAAAAAATTCATGAAGGAACACATTTTTTTTTCTTCTTTATTTTGTTCATTGCGCATCTTTCGAGCCACGTCTTTCCTTCATCCCAAATGTGAGACGGGAAATAGCGCAATGCTGCCTCATGCGTGGAAGATGGGCTTTGACTTGCAGAAACAAAGCAAATGTATCGGGTGACTGCATTCGAACTGCCAATCTTGGGTTGCGTGTTCTGTTTTTACTTAATCTTTTTCCGGGATGCAAGACGCGATAGTGTGCTCTTTCATCCTCTCACATCGGGGGTGAAGGAAAGACTAATCTCTAGAGATGTGCGATGAACAAAATAAAGAAAAAAATGGTGTCCCTTCACAAATGTTTGCGGATGATCTATCGAACGGATTTTTGTTCTGAAAACAGCGCCGATATCAGGTGACCGAAGAGATGAGATGTTCTCATTGGGACAAGTTCGTAGCTTTCGTAATTAAACAGTTAATTATTGAAAGTTAATTAAGCCATTGTCTTTGGAGTTTCCTAGTGCCTTCCTAAGGAGTTTGCTTCAGCATATACTATATTGCAGTTGACTTCATCTTGCGAGAAGTGTTATATATATATTTCAGAAAAATATGTTCGCATTTAGCTGAGAAACCTTGTATATATATATATATATATATATATTGAAAACGTTCTGTGATACGTGCAAGATGCACCACGGTACACTTTTCTACCACTTCTGTCTATATTTTGCATTTTATTAAATAAATAAACACTATCAACAAATATGCATCATCCTTCTGTTTTCAATATGTAGTTGCATTTGATGTTGCTGCATGCTAGGTACATCATAGACAGTTTCCCGTCACACCAACTGGCTAATTCTAGAATTCCGGCAACTTCGAACGGGTGCACCAGTTGGGCGCACAATGGGGAGCACCAGTTGGACGCACAATGGGGAGCACCAGTTGGACGCACAATGGGGAGCACCAGTTGGGCGCACAATGGGGTGTACCAGTTGGGCGCACAATTGGGTGCACCAGTTGGGCGCACAATGGGGAGCACCAGTTGGGCACACAATGGGGAGCACCAGTTGGACGCACAATTGGGTGCACCAATTGGTTTTCAGTGGGTCAGCACAATAGGTGGCGAAACACAACTGGTACCTGACCAATAGGAAATTGTCCAATTGGACCCATTATTTTTTTTTCGACTGGGCACCGTTACAGACGAGTTCAGCCACACTACGCTTAACGAACGTACCCCATCAACAAACTGTATTTCAATATATGATCAATCTGGTACGCCAATATAGGCTACCGAGGGTGCCCGGGCTCATTGCTGGCATCGTCTGAAGATCGCAGCATCGGAACGCCACTCATTTCACGAGCACGGACAGCGTTACGATGCTGTGATCTTCACATCTTCCCTTACCCTTGTCCCACAGTGTTGCTTCTTTTTTTTTTGTCGTTTTGCTCGCTCGCTCACTCACTCACTCACAGTGTTGCTAGGACCATGATGGGTGCCTGTGGCTGGAACTGTGCGTGTCCAAGGCAGTTGTTGCCGTACAAGCAAAAACGTCGGACTGCATGGCTCGGCATGCTGCCGCGGAAGCTTCATCCTAGGGGGTGTTTTCAATAGAATACTCCCCTTCTAAGGGTGTTCTTGTTTTAAACGCCAACTTTAAGAGTATTTTATGAGGAATACACCTAATTAAAGGGTGTTTCAGAAAACACCCACATTTCATGGTGTAAAAATAGGAGTGCGCCATGGGACAAGCGTCTGCTTAAAAAAGGTGTAAAATGATTTACTGTGTGGTCTTAGCGCATGATTCACTGCATCAGAGCATGTTCGATATTTGAAGCTTTTTACCAAATACAAATTCATTACAAAGGAACGCACACACAAACAACCATTTCAGGACGGAACAGCAAGAAGAGCAGAATGTTGTCAACACTTCGTAAACCACATACGCGAAAACCGCTGTGCACGGAGCAGCGGGATTGGCGCCCCATGCGGTTTGACAGGCGTATCTTTTCACAGTGCGTGAACATGCAGAGTTTTACGCAGCGCGATATTCACAGAAATACTCACCATGCGGGGCTGGCCTTTAGGCGTAGTCGTGTGAGGGCGTAATCTTCACCGACAGCGTTAATATTTTGCGTGCTCTTGGAATCTTTAAGCGAATATTGATGATAGGATACGATTTGATTCATAATACGATCCGGCGGCTCACGTGCTGAGGTAGCTCCCTTAACATGCCCTTACCGGTTTGCTGTATTTCCTGCCTTCTCTTTTTTTTACTTTGTATTAAACTTATCCCCCCCCCTTTCCACGTTAGGATTTCCATGTTGGACACTTCTTCTACCTTGCGCCAATTGTCGGAAAAGACATGTGCTGATCATCATGGAAGCAGTGCAGAATATTTTTATTCGTTCCATAAGTCTTGTTGTCTTCTCTTCCTGCGAGACGTCAAAAGAATGTGTCGCGGTACCAGCGAACCATAGCCAGAGCGACCTTCATGTCATTCGGGAAGAGTTTCCCTTCCCGGAAACAGCGCTGTAAAATGAGAACACAAGAAATGATGTCAGCAGTATTCTCGCAGCCTGCGTTGGAATATTCATGTCATGCCGTTTGAGAGTTTGTTCCTCATCAACTCCAGCGACTCGCACCTGGAGGAGACTCGCTGAAGTTCTACTCTCGAGCACGTCTAGCGTTAGATGCTTGAATCTTATGGCAAATTCGGGTGGTTATTTCGTGGCAACACGGCCTAGCGCTCGAAAATTGCTAGGTCGGAGACCGAGCTGAATCACGTAACCGTTGTCACCCGAACATGAGTGCTAGGAATCTAGCGGTTTTAGTTACTTGGACCACACTACGGGCATCGCGGTCGCTCGTGTTCGAGTTCTGTCGTCTGCTAAACCACGTAATTTCAACGTACGGGCCAATGAGGGCACTCGCCACCGTTGCAGTGCGGATGTGACTACACCGGATATAGTTGAGCAATCTGCTGCTCGATCGTTTTGAGGCAGGGCAAAAGAAAAGTCGTATCTGGCAAATTCCGAGTGCTCGGAAAGTGCCACGCGAATATGCGAGATTGCTTCAATGTGACCAAGCGAATGTGACTGCTAGGGATCTGGCAAAAAAAGTTGCTCCGAAATGACCTCCCGAATTCGCCATTATAGCGGGTTCATTGACACGTGGATGACGCCACGACAGCCGCACTGCGCCACTTTCGCCCACCTGGAGTCCCCGACTCTGTCTATTCTCAAATTGCTCGAGTCGATAGAGCGAACACCAACGATAAAAAAAACGGTTGTAGTCATCTATCCCATGTGTTTACGTTTATATTATTACGGATGTGTAATAGTGAAGACGTTTAATGTAACACCACTCAGCGGGCGAGCGATTGTGTTTGTGCACAACATTCAGGTGGGAGCGAGTTTGCGCAGCTGTTCGGCTACCCAAAGTGCTATCAAAACTCTACCAAGCGCCACCAATTTGGTAGAGTTGAACTGCACTCGAAGCTAACGGACGAACAATGTCGCTCCCGAAAGCCACGGTCTTGAGGGGATTACGATGGTCCCTGAAAAGGACGTGACCTTCGGTCCTACTTTTCTTTCAGTAGGACGCAGCGAACAAGTACCCATTCGTGGAACACATTCCGACCCTTCCGATTTGTTTTGGTTTCAGTCCCCTACTACAGGTATCCCAGCTACAGGAACCAATGGAAAGCGTGAATGACTCTTATTCGATGATTGGGAGCAGTAGATGGCCTACTTCAGAATCAACGTTATTAACGGTCTACTAACAAGCTCTGTTACTCAGCAATTAGTGAAAATGCACGCTTGTATATGGCTGCAGCTACCTAATCATTGTAGCAGGATGGAAAAGTGGAAAAACTTAAAAATATTTCGACTTAAGTTCGAAATGTCGCAACATTTGATGAGCAAACCTGTAAAACCGCATGAGAATTGCACACAGAAAGAAACAAGACACTATGCACTCAGTCACAGAAACCGTTGCGCGGTGTCTACGGAGCACACAAATGACAGTGCCACAAAGCAACACTGACGTATTTTACGTAATTTTTTTTCTGTTTCTCAGACTCTGTTTGCCCACTATTTTCTTTCTCATATATTCCCAGGTAGTGCATGGTGGGACAGTAGACGTCTATACATGGCCTAAACTGATACTTTATGCTTAAATCGAGACGTTTAGTATACTTGTGTATAGCCCTATCCGATACATACCCAAGCAGCACAGTGTACTGAAGGTCGAGTGCAATAGGGGTGGACGGGTATGTGGAAGGCCTTGAAGAGACTCGTGAAACTAAAGTAAATTGATAAGACATATACCGTCCACCCCAATTCCACTCGACTTTCAGTACATTGTGCTGCTTGGGAAAAGAGGTCTATGATGTATCTGAGAGACATTAAAAACGAAACATTAATTTTTAGACGTCTTCTGGCATGTCATATGCGTGCACCATGTACTAGACATGCTTCGGACAGTCAGCTTACCTATCTTTTTTTCTGTGTCACTCATCTCGGGAAAAGCCTGCCTGCCAAAAGCCTAAAAATGACTATGTACCTGCCGTGATATGGGCTAACACACACAATTGTTTTCTTTGTTCAGCTGGAAATTGAGCCACCAACTAGATAAAACAATTCTAGTGACTCGTTTTGCCTATTAGGACACCAACATTAAACGTATCAACACAAGCGTTAGAAAACATCTGTAGCAAGCTGTAATAAAATCGCACACATATGAAGCATGTGTGATGTCTTTATAAGCTCTCTCATGATTGTATGGTCAAATGGAAGGTAATAGCCAAACCGAAAAGTACCATGGGCAATCAAGGTCATATCTGGCTTCAGAGGAGAGAATAACATATATCGATAATATCACAAACAAATATATAACAAATTAATCAGTCGCTTGCAAATGCAGACAAGTTTGGGCTGCAGGCTTGTGTGCAGATGCAGACACTCAAGCTTTTTCGGCATGACTGTGGCATATATGTTTCTAGATATGTGAATCACCAAATTCAATATGTGAAGTTAAACCATGGTCACGCACGTACACTGCTACCGCCCGAGCTTGATAAACTGAAAGAATTCAACAGCCGGAGATCTGATTGAGGCAGTGGGTCAGGCTTCCGGTTCTTTCCAAAGCTGTCCTTATTTCTGCCATTCCATTCCCCCTCTGGTTCGACTCGACTATGGGAGATTCATCTGATCAACTCCCTGGCTCACCAATGCATAGAAACGTTCATTATATGAGCTGTTTGCTTGTTTGTTTGCTGTTCACTTTATTTTGGTGGCCAGTACGTACTCACTGTATGTGGGTTCGTTTGTTTGACATTTTGTTTTGGTGATATGGAGATTGACCCCCCGCTCTAGATGTTTGTTCTGTGCTCGTCATATTTCACCGTTGATGACTGTCAATTACTGATTTGTCTGATCCGTATCACAAACTTAGCACAACTCGCAGGTTGTTTTCAGCTTCTTGTTGCTGCTGCGTTGTAGTCACATGGCATAAAATATTGTTGTGTGTGTGACTATGTGCGAACACATTTATTCACTCATAGATTCTATTGCACCTTACGTCCACGTGCAGGTCAACCACATATGTGATATATTTTTCTTCAATCCGGGTGGGAAAGCAATATCGCATCGCATATCGTCTTTGAGAAGATTTCGATGATGTCCATATACATATGTGTCATCCACAAACTAGACCAACTGCTGTGAAGTACTATCTCTTTTTTGTGTGTTTGTTTCTGTATTCTGTTTACCTCAACAAATATTTGTCCATACCAACATAATAAAGTGACGTTTTAAAAACTGACTACGATATTTTACTGAATCGCGCGTTTCTGTTTTACAATCAGAGTTGGGTTAGTGGGGAACAACGATGTTTGGGCAATCTTTAATCGATTAGCGTTTCTGACGGTGTTATCATTGCTTGTTAATGTAAGTTTCATCGTCCAGTAACTCGCTTGCAAAATAGTACGAAAGGAAATAAAGACTTATGCCGTACATAATTGGTACAAAATACGCAAATACGCTCCTTCTCCTTGTTTTCAACAAATCAGGGGCGAGAACATTGTCATTCGGGATGATGATTGGCTTGGGGCGTGCTATGTGGTGAAGTTCATTTTTCATAATCCAGCCTTGTTACATAAAGGCCGTTCGTAGAATTGCCAAAATATCATTTTAGAGTGAACCTGAGAACAGTTCCGGTCTCACATAGCCGTGGAACACCTCACACACGTCTGAAGTACTGCGCACCTTTAGAACAATGAATATCAGGGCACGAAGCAGAAGACGGAGGCGTCGTTTGGGGCTGGCAGTGATGCAAGAGCTGGTGTATGCCTACGTGGTACTAGCTACTTTGGAACAGTATCTGGGCTTGTTGGTAGGTCACTGTGTAAAAAGGGGAAGCGCAAAACTACACTCTAAGAAAAAAAGGTATGATTTTCCACCCATTTCGGTAGAGCTGCATTGCAACCACATTTCCACTCCAACCAGTTTTACCTTTTGGGTATAACTGCAGAGTAGAAACAAACCACAGAGTAGAAACTGTCATTCTACCAGCTTGGGTAGGAAATTCTACAATTTTGTCTTAGAGCAAACGTGAGAGAGAGGAGCAAGGGAAAGGGACGCCGCCGCTTATACCGGCGGGGGAGAAGGCGCGTGTAGATTGGCACGAAATGGTAGAAGTACCGTCCTGCTGCAACTTTGAATAGGAAATTCTACCGTTATTTCTTAGAGTGTAGGAATGAAAGACAAGCAGCAGGGGTGACCCCCCAAGCATTTGCGGTGCCGGCCGTCCGCTGTGTCCGTTTCGAGCTCCGCACTTCTCTCTGCACAGTGGTGGCTACTATCTTTTGGTAGACTGCGCCGCCCTACATATGATTTGTGGTAACACTAACGAATTAGATGCTTTTGCTGGGTGTTAAGTAGGACACATCTACAGGGTTATTCTAGCAAACGTTACACATTTCGATCGCACTGTAAAAATAGAAGACTAGGTTTGGCCCATCCCAAGCTTGGCAGACTGATAGCCATTTATCTGAAGTTTCATTAGAATTTTTTGTAAGCGCTATGGCCATGTAGAAGGAAAATTAAAAATAAAGCAAAATCTCTCCCCATGCATTTTCAATGGCCTATCACACACAAACACCGCCATTTTTTCTTGTGTCTGCGTCACATTCACATCACTTTCCACAGGTAGCGCTGCCTACAACGATGTCACATGCCGATTCTGACGTTATGTACCAATCGTCTTGTTCCAGTCTTGTTCTGTATGCTAGTGCCACCTGTGTGTGGTGAAATGGAACTGAAGCGCACAGAGCAGAAAATGACGGCTTTTGAGTGAAATAGGCCATTGAAAATGCATGGGGCGAGATTTTGCGTGATTTTTAATTTTTCTTCTACAGGAGCACAATACCCAGAAAAAAATTCCAACAAAACTTCAGGCAGATGGCTACCAGTCTGCAAAGTTTGGTGTTGGATGAACCCCGTCTTCTATTTTTACGATGCGATCAAAATGTGTAACGTTTGCTAGACTAA
Source organism: Ornithodoros turicata (assembly GCF_037126465.1). Taxonomy (NCBI): domain Eukaryota; kingdom Metazoa; phylum Arthropoda; class Arachnida; order Ixodida; family Argasidae; genus Ornithodoros; species Ornithodoros turicata. The sequence continues at coordinate 161,304,391 of NC_088201.1, read as the reverse complement.
CCCTGTAGTAATTGACCAGCAGCGGTGGCCATGGACAGCCGCTCCTGCTGGGATATGTACCTTCCGTGTAACAATGGTGTAGGGAAGGCACTGCATGAGACCAGTGTCATTTGTTTTACTATATACAGCCAATCTCTCTACATGTACATACACTTATTTCACTTGTGTCATATCTGTATCCTCACCACAAGTGGGACTATGTGAAATGCATTGTTTGTATTGTAGTGACATGTATGCCATAATATTTCCCTGCACATTCTTTCATTCTGTGCACACACGTGCCTGTACTTTTCACATATTTTGGGGGAATCATTTTGCAATGAAATGAATACGAACATGCCCTATGTCGCAAACACCAAGTGAAACAAATATGCACCTCAATAGCCTCTCCGAATGTATATATTTTAGTGCAACTTTGATTACTCAGTTCTTGCTCAATGTATACGATGGTGGAAATAAATACATTTGTATCAATAGCCACATTGCCCGTTTCACTTAATGTAGATATGTATTCCGCACGTACACGACACATTTCTGCATAAACTTGGAGAGGAAAACAAAGGTCTAGAAAAGGTCTAACTGTAGATATTTCGGCTAAATTAAGGTATAAACTTGGTCTAATCTCGGACATTTTGGCTAAGTCTAGAAGTTTTGCCTCTCGTCCTAGAGGTTTGGTCTAAAAATGTCTAAGTTGCGGTTAGAGATGCACGGATACTAGACACATACTAGCGTTACGTTTGCACGGCTACTGGGAGGCAAGTGGAGAGATACTTGACATTTGTGCGCATGTCGTAGATGTATATTAGAGATCCCTGTCCTCTAACTTTAGACGTCGTGTAGACGTGTACTATCCTACCATGCGCTACCTGGGTTCTGTTAATGCTACCAGGTCCCGGCGTCTCAGGAGCTCCGCTTGTGCGGACTGCTGAGGGTCTTGCCTAAGAGCTGTGTTTTGGGCTGAGCTCTGTTTCGGCTCAGCGGTGAGCCGCAACTGGAGTAAAGCCATGAGCACTTTTAGCCTAAACGGCGTATTAAAAACAATCTTCAAGGTCAATGGAAACAGGCATGGAACACGTTATGGGCTGAAGTTATGTTCTAAGGCATGGCATAATACCTCCACTGTGACTATAGCACCTTGGTAGTTGTCCACCCACTCGAATCCCTCTCCGCCAGCTTTTTCCTATAAGGCGATGAAAAGGTGGTTAATTAATAGGAAGAGTGTTTAATTTAGTTTAAGACACTGTCGCATCCGTCTCTGTCGATTCCGATACTATACTACCATGCTGTCTGATGGTCATCACCAATCACTGCAACGAAAACGCTACGCCAAATAGTGACACAGTTTTCGAGAAATCTGATCCAACACATCGCAAGATGACACACCAGATGTTCACAGCATGCCGTAACTTCCTCTCTGGAAAATCCAGAAAACGTCATCCCACCAATCTGAACTGCGGCAGGAAGGCTGCGCCTTGTTGCAGACCGGTGGGTGTGCAAGGGCCGGGGAGGCTGGGGATATCGGAGTAAAGTTCGCTTTTAGCAGCAGCGATGAAGTGGACGACGACCCGTACACTAGAGACTAGCTAATACTTTACCCTGCCGGTGATAGAGGTGCAGATATTTCGAACGAGCCGCACAACCACCATTTCACGTATATTTTATGACTGCATCGCATGCCATGGACAGAAGAGCTTCTCCACCAAGCGGTTTCACAGTTGTCCATCAAAAAAAAAAAAAAACGATAGCGAATGAGATATGTTGGTGGAGCACGCAACGGAGTATTGTCGATACGACTGCCTGGTGCGGCATCTCCACCCAGCAGAAAACAGGTACAGTGACACACGAACTTTGCATACTGTTATTCGCGACTCCAGCGAACTATAGGTGGCGCACGCCGAACCTGGACTCGACGGATGCCACTTCCACCACTAGGTGGCTACGGCTTCGCTGGAGCCACGAATCGTGACTCCAGCGAACTATAGGTGGCGCACGCCGAACCTGGACTCGAGGGTTGCCACTTCCACCACTAGGTGCCTACGGCTTCGCTGGGGTCGCGAATACCGTGGTTGTGCGCTAAGCCAGCTTCGGAAGTAGTAGCAAATACAGGGTGTCCCAGCTAAATGCGAACATATTTTTGAAAAAGATATATATCACTTTTTCCGAGATGAAATCAATTGCAATATAGCATAGGCTGAATGGCTCTCCTTAAGAGGGCATTAGCAAACTCCTAACTCCTAGACAATGTTTTAATTAACTTTCAAAACTAACAGACAAAAAATGGTAGAAGTCTAGCACTCACAAGTGAACAAAATAAGTATTTAAAGAGATTGAAACAGTTATTTTACTGAAAAATAAGCTTTCGGACGGTCTTTACCATGTTCGCTCACCTGAGATCTCTAAACGGTTTTTGTCTCCGGTAACACTCCTAGTGTACATCGCATTCTTTTGTTTGATTTTCGCGCCCTCAGTCCTCTCTAAAAAGTTGTTGTATTTTCTCCTCGCCACCCTCTTTGTCCCCTTTCTCTGATTTACATTAGTACAAATATCTCTACAAAGCGTTCAATGTATCGCACATGATGAAGGACGAACACCGTCCGAAGGCTTGTTATTCAGTAAAATAAATGTTTAAATCTCTTTAAACACTTATTCCATTAACTTTCAATAATTAAGTTTTTAATTATAAAAGCTACGAAGTTGTCCCAATGAGGACATCTGTTCCTTTCGGTCACCTGATATCGTAGCCATTTTCAAAACAAAAATCCGTTCAGTAGGTCGTCCGCAAAAAAATTCATGAAGGAACACCTTTTTTTTTTCTTTATTCATTGCTCATCTTCGGAGACGTCTCTTTCCTTCACCCCCAATGTGAGAGGGTGAAGCAACACAGTGCCGCCTCATGCGTCGAAGATGAGCTTTAACTTGCGGAAACAACACAAAAACAAATGTATAGGGTGACTTTATCAGAACAGCTCTTATCTTGGGTTTAGACGGGTAGAAATCCAGCGAACCGGTAGAGAAGTACGAAGGCAGTTGTCTCAGGACAGGAGCCGCCTCCTGTGCCGCGGCTCCTGTCCTGGGGCAACTGCCTTCGTACTTATCTTGGGTTGCAGTTTCTGTTTTCTTTTAATCGTTATTCCAGAAGGCAAGAGGCGATAGTGTGCTCTTTCGGCCCTCTCACATTGGGGGTGAACGAAAGACGCGTCTCCTAATATGTGCAATGAACACAATAAAGAAAAAATTGTGTTCCTTCACGAATTTTTTTCGGACGATCTATCGAACGGATTTTTGTTCTGAAAACGCCTTCGGTATCACGTGACCGAAGGGAACAGATGTTCTCATTGTTAATTACAAGGTTAATTAAGACATTGCCTTGGGAGTTTGCTAATGTCCTACTAAGGAGTGCTACTCAGCATATGCTATACTGCAATTGATTTCATCTCCGAAAAAGTGATATCTATATACTTAAAAATATATGTTCGCATTTAGCTGGGACACCCTGTATACGCGCGTAATTGTGGTTACGCTCCCTCACTGCGCTACGACAACCTCTAAAACGTGGTTATTTGATATCCAAGCCCTTCTTGGTAGAGAAAATTGGCCTAATAGCCTGTCGAACGATGACACGCATTCTGGTAAGGTATCGTACCCACGTTTCCGGATGCGATAGTCCCTTTAAAAGAAGACCGACTCCGAGATCTGTTGTACTCACCTTCCGCTTGGTAAGCTGCATCGATAGGTTATCAGAGACACACGTCATCACGTGATCCGCATAGTCATCAGGATCCTAAAACGACGTAAAACGGAATACGTCGAGTTAACGATATTCAGTCAGACATATACTGTTATAACAACAGGGCTAGTAGAGCGTGTTGGTTTTGGTGAAACATACCAGCCGAATGCAGGAGACACTCGGACCGTCAACACAGTCATAGCGTTCAATCTCAACTGACGTTTATTACAAGGACAACCTCACAGAGGCTGACACCCGAAGTCCTTACGAAGAAAGGACTTCGGGGCACACAATCTACCCACTTGCGTGCTCACATTGTCGTCGGTCGTCACCTCATTGAGAAAAGCTTCCACGACTTCCCTCTTATGTATGGTACGGTGTCTGCCCATTTATGTTTGTCTCGTCTAAGAGAGGGAGGCACCGTAGTCTGGAGTTGAAATGTTGCTTTTGTTGTAGAGGTTCGTCGGATTTCAATTTGCAGCGACAATATGACAATATGTATTGCCACATCGGACAGGGATGGAATATACAACATTCCAATCGCACGGGGCGAAGATACTCTTGTGTTTTATTTCGCTTGGCCCAGCTTAGGATTGACTTAGGCTTAACTTTCGGATTGTTGAACGTAGGCATCATGTGTGATGGTCTACTGGTACAGCGGAAAAGTATGTTCACCCAGTATGTTACAGAATATTAAAGGTGGTGTCCGCGAAGAATCCAGGATTCTAGATTTTATATCAAACTTGGAGATGGCTTCCAAGAAGAAAACACCAAATAGTTTCGCAAAGTTCCTTTGTCTTTTTTTCATAAAACATCACAAACATCAAATTACAAACCAACTGCCAGCTTCCGCTTGAAACGGCCCTTCTCTACTTCGCCTCTGACGTAATTGGCATTGCCGGCGAGATAACCAATCCTTCAGCTGACAGCGCCGCCAGGGGAGCTATTCTCGATGAAACTAATGCGTGCATTACTTGCACGTCACGAGCTCTTGGGTGGAGTCCACGCGACACGCTCCACCCGAACGCTCCGCCCACTTCTATGGACATTTGTCCCTAGCAAAGTCATTTCCAAGTACATTCTTTGCAGTGACATGCTCTGTCGAAAGATAATGTAATGAGGTGCCGCTACGTACAACATGTAATAAATGTTGGAGCAAAACGCAAGCGAAATCGTTGTGCGGCATTAGAAACGTGCAACGTTTTTGTAACGTGTTATAATTATAGTCACTACGCGATTATACCATGTGCACTGCTGTGGGAGACGTGACGTAATCAATTGACGATAAACATTTTCAAGCGCGATGCGGCGCGATGGCTCGTGCCGGTGCCGCGGACTTATGACGATTACCATTTGAGTTTTACCTTGAAATAAGCCTAGCCTCGTTTGGAGCTTCGTGAGACATGTCTGGTTAACGCTGCTGAGGGGGAGGGGAAGGGGGTACGCTTAAAGGTGATAGAAAAAATGGAGGAAAGGGTGCTGAGGACTGCTGTATTATACAAGGGGAAAGATGGAAACAAGACAGTAAACTCGAACGAAAGACTCAGTTACAAAATACATCAAAATACGAGTGTCAAAGGTGCTATAGATTTTACACAACTTCGAGTTCGCGCGCAACATAGCCGGGATGAATAAGGGGGAGGGCGCAAGCTAAATAGTGAGATATCTCGACCGGGGATGTTGGGGGGATTAGTGGACGAGGGAGGAAATGCCGAAATATGGCAGTCGTTGAAGAAGTGAATAGTGAAATTTGTGAAACCCGAACATTGCAAGTCCTTGAATAATTACATCTTTAAAATGTCATATATATAGTGTGTGTGTGTTGGGGGGGGAGTCAATATGTTTATTGAAGAATAAAAGAAAGGAAAGGTTAGCCAGTAATATATGACTCTACTCTGTAGCCAGGAATGAGAGTACTTTGACACATAACCGCAGCGTAATCCAGTTTGGTTCACAAAAGAGAGAGAGAAAAAACATCTACTGACGTCGCTGATTACGTTCTTGTGTGGGTATTCCAGCCTCAGTGACAGGTACGAAGCTAAAATTCGAGGGCATTATGTAATTTATTGTGTAAGGGATGCTGCTGACGAGGTCTTCACTTCCGAGAAAATGGAACCCAGGAAACTTCTACACATGTCTAGGTTACTTGTTCAAACATTTTAAATGCCAAGTTTTCTTTCTTTCTCCCCCCCCCCACGCACACACTTTGCGAAACATATTTGTACCTTGAAAATATTGAAACGCAGAGGTCGCTTCAACATCAATACAGAAGAAAAGATCTCGCGATATGTGGTATCGTGCCCTTATTCCATTCAGTCTCACATTCCATGTGCGAATATGTCTGCATCGAACGGAACTCGCGCCCCTCAGCTGTCTCGCGAACGCATGGAGGCGTTGGTCTCCTATATGGAGACCAATCGGCAATTTGCCAACCCTGCGGACGACCTGAGGGGCAATCCACAAGGTGGTAGCCGCGACGCGGAGTGGCGGATGCTGGCCGAGGTCCTCAACCGAGGCCAGCAGTATCAGCGCACTGCCGCTCAGTGGCGCACCACATGGCTCAACAAGAGGCGAGCCATTAAGAGAAAGTATAATGACTGGAAGGCGTCCTGCACAAGGACGGGGAAAAGGACGTTCGAAGACGCCGTGGGGGAGTTTTCGGACATTGACGCCCGGGTCCTGCAGCTGCTTAGAGCCTGTCGTGTTGACCACTTCTCCTCCAACCGGCTCCTGTCGAGTGGTGTTGTAAGTATACTTCTTTCTGTTTGTGCATTGTACATCACTTTCATTACGTGAATGTGAAGTAACACCAACGGAAACCATAACTGTAGGGTCCGCGCACTTCACCGCGCAATCAGCAGCTCGAAGGGAGTGGAGGAGAAGGTGGTGTGGAGGGCGACGCTGCGGGCAACGCCGGCACCGACAACAGCAGCTCAGGAGCCAGCGACTGGTTCACCCCTGCGGCTGCACCTCCCCGTCACGTGCAGACTGGTAACGAGCTCTTACATTCCACCTATATCGCCAAATTTAATTTCCCGCACAGTAATAGCCTCACGGCAACGTACCGTATGCGTCAGACATAGATACAACCAGTGATGGGCAGTAACTACTCATGAGGTAGTTTAACTACAACTACTAACTACTTCCCTTAAAAGTAATTGGAATTACTAATTAACTACATCTTGCAAAAAGTAATTAAACTATATTTGTAACTACTACAAAGTAGTTTCAATTACTTTTCCAACTACTTTGTGGAAAATGGCTGTAAGAACAATAAAGGTGTCACTAATAAGTAATAATAGACAGCAATATCGGTTGAAGTAATAAGGAGCCGGGACATTTTTTATGGTTGACGCCTTGTAGATCACGACAACCAAATGTCTCAGGCTGAGACATTTGGTTGTCGTGATCTCTCAGTGTGTGACTCTCTGTGACTCAAGTGAGACTCTCAGCAAAGGTGCACGCGATGTAGTGAAAGAGGGTATTTGCAATGCGAACAGAAAATGGTAATCCTAAACGAATGTGCACTGCCGCGTTGCCATTAAAATAGGAGTTGCCGTTAATCGGTGGAAATTGTCTATAGCAAAGCACTTGAATACACAGATCATTTATTAACGCAAGTGAATTTACTCACCCGCACGTGTTTCAAGAAGTTACTGGAACTTCTCACGCTGCCGGACAACGTACGACAGGGGCAAAACCGGCACTCTGCAGTGAAGTTTGCGCTTCCCTCCTTGACCTTAACATTCTTGTAGCAGTACTCAATCACGAAGGAGTCCATCCCGACAGTGACACAGGCAATAACGCCGACAAGAAGAAGAACGTGAAACATGCTGCAACAACAACGAACGCATGCTCGCTGCAACCCAGAACGCTAATACTTGGATTGGATTGCCTCCGGCCGCGACCAAGCGGGTGCCTCGGGCTAAGGCGTCTGCTACGGCTTCGCGCGATCACCACGAGGTCGCGGGCGCGGCTTCGTAGTTAAACTACAGTAGTTAACTACAAAAAATGTAATTTAACTACCAACCTGCAACTACATATGATAGAGTAGTTATAATTACCAAGTAACTACTCGAAAAGTAATTTAACTAGTAATTCAACTACATGTAATTGAACTACTGCCCATCACTGGATACAACGAGGAACGGATGGAATCTTTGTATGTTGCACTTTGTTTTGAACGTGTCGCTTCCTTGTAGTGACGCCACCCACGACGTCTCCGCCACGCCTGGTGACACGCCGGGAGCAAGAGGACGCCACCCTCGACCAGCTGGTGGCGGGAGCGGCCGAACATAGGGCCCTTATGAGCTGGGCCGTCGACCGCCTGGACCTCGTCGTGGAGGGGGTCCAGGCCATCAGGACCGGCGTCGACACCAGCAACCAGCCCGTCGTCGATGCAATCAACAACTTTGCTGCCGCCATTCACGACCTTGTGCGGCAGCAACAGTCACACGAACGGGCGATGGAACAGGTGCGCGTGACGTGGCCAAGTTTGATTATGTGCGCTACAAGAGTTTTGTTGCTTTCAGACGCGGGCAATGGTGGAGCGGGCCCTCCTCGTTATGTTGGCTCGTGCCCAAGCTCCAGCGCCATGAGGGTCCTCGCCATCCGGTTGTAAATATTGTACAAATTGTATATAGTGTGCATATTAGTCTGCGGAATGCTTGGTTTTGTTTTCATATGTTTTTTTTTTTTGTGTGTGTGTGTTTTCTTTGTGATCGTTTGAATTTTGTGTGGTTCTCGGTGTTTGTTTTTGAGTGCTCTTTGTGTGTTTTCTTTGGGGTCTTTTGATTTTTGTGTCTTTTTTTAGTGTGTGTGCGGTTTGAATTTTTACTAATTTAGGCAGTGTTTTTTTTTCTTTGTGTGTGTGTGTGTCATTAGCTTTTCTCGTGCCCGTTGTTTGCCTTTCTGTGCCCTTCCGTTTCCTTTGTGATTCCGTACTTGCGTGTGACTGGACTCTTCGGGATTTTGTTTTATTACTTCATCTCTTTTGTTTTCTTATACTGAGTGTAACTTCCTCAGACGTGTTTCTTGTGTCTACACACGCGTGAACAGTACACTGATTTTTTTAAATTCTTTTCTTTCTATTGATTTGTCATGCATAATGATGCGTGTTTAATTTCGAAAGTGGTTGGGTGTTTGTATTGAACTCTGCGTTGCTTAACTCTCACTTCACGATGAAGCACAATAATTGGGAGTTGATAGAGTTGGATGGATAAGTTATGATGACCGTTACGGATGTCAATATAGGCGTCCCTATCCCTCTATTTCCACCTGTCATATCTATTGTCTTTCTTCATTTACACTGGCCCGCCTACAGTGACGAGAAAACGGACCGGTTCGCTGTGTCTCCACAGAGATGTACCCACCTCTTTCCCTCTATTCCTGGAACCTCGATATCGTGTACAAACTCCGACGAAATTTCCACGGTCATTGTGTATTGCACAGAGGAAATCCTGTTTTGCAAATAAATATACGTGCATGTACGAATCGTGCTATGATTTCTCCCTTCTATAAATGACCACCTTCGCCGGGATAATCTCTCCATAGTAAAGACCGGAAACAGGGGGACAGAAAAAAAACTAATTTTGCAACAATCATATATTTCGTTCTTCCAACAACGTACGTGTAGTACGCCACGACGACAGCTTCGTTGACATGGTCCATTTGGCGACCGTCTAAGCAATTCCGATACAAAAAAACGAAACAATAGACGCTTAAATGACATGTCCACATGAAGAACCGCCACCATTGGGCAGTGGGTTCGAATCCTAGCACAGGCTGTACTGTCTGGGTTGTCGGGAAGAATTCCCACAGTTATAGCGTAACGGTTAAAAAGTTGCTTCACGGCGACGTAATTTAATGTCGCGACAGCTGCTCAATCACTCTTGCACGAACAGCTGCCCCGATGTCGTAGATCTCCCTGTCCGGGGGAGCATCCGCGTTAGGGCTGCTCGTCGCAGCCGGGGTATCTTCACCGCCGTCGTCGTCGTCACCCTCCCCTGCGTCCTCGGTAGGTGGTGCCCGTGCGTGCATGCATATGTTGTGGAGCACGGTGCATGCCACAACAATATTTGAGGCCCTGTGCGGAATGTAGTGGAGAGTCCTGTATCGCTACAGGCAGCGAAACCTTGACTTCAGCAGTCCGATACATTTCTCCACTATGCCGCGCGCCGCTTTGTGGCGTCTGTTGTATCGGGCCTCCGGTGTGTTGGGGGGAGGGTCTCCAGGCAACGGCGTCAGCAACCGCGGTTGCAGTGGATAGCCACTGTCACCTGAGGGAAATGTGTTATATCACCCGTTGTAGTTCTCAATTATACTGTGCGACCCTTACCTAGGAGGAAGCGGGGTTCGTCCGAGTGCCTCCGGGAGAGCTCGCATTTCAGCTCACTGTGCCTCCACACGTAGGCATCGTGTGCTCCGCCGGAAAACGAGCAATCCATCGACGTGATCCGCATCGACGCGTCACACACCTAGAACACATCGGCATATATTGGAGAGGCTGACAGATTTTTTGGGGATACGTATTCTATACGTAGTCTTTCACTTACGATCATGGCATTGATTGCGAAGTACTGCTTCCGGCAGAAGAAAGCACTCTTCTGGTACTGCCCGCTCCTCTCAGATGGGGCCAGGATACCAATGACCGATCCGTCGACGCAGCCTGCAAAAAAAATAAAAAATATTGCGATGTTTAATGTTTTAAGTGGTTTCAGCTTCTTTTTCTCTGTGTCTGCCCACATGAACACTCACCAATCAAGCCGGGCAATCTCCATTTGGTCTTGAATACCCGCATGACCTCACGGATCTCGTCGGGTTCGGTCGGGAATCGTATCCACAGGGGCGCCAGCTGTAGCAAAACGGCATTCGTCACCTTGAACAGCGCCTTGCTGATGGTGCTCTGCGTGACTGCCATGTGCCGGTCGCTAGCTACCGCCACTTGAAAACTGCCTGTGGCGTAGAACCGCAGAGCGATGAGAATCTGTCTCTCCACGGACAGCGCCGTCCGAGTCCTTCGTTTTGCACGGAGGGTGGACCGTAGCTGGTCGCATAGCCAGCGAACCACTGGCTTCGTAAGTCTATACATTCGCATAAACTCCTCATCTGTTGCCTCGAAGGCGTCAATATACGGGCGAAATGTTCTGCGGACGCTGTTGCGCCTCACCCACGCTGCGATTGGCACTTCCATTTCCCAATCCAAAAGAACAAAAAAACTCAACACAAATAGACACTCCAAGAAAAGTTCACTGCACACAGAAAAACAAACAAAAGAAATACGCACCGCACAAAATGAAGTACCAGAAACTCTGCACACACGCACATTAAATGAAAACCAAAAGATAAGAAAACCGACCAGCAAACGAGTTAGAACACTAGAAATGCAAGGAAAATCGCAAAACGAACCGCAGCTTAGAACGCCAAAAGAATGACAGATCGTTCTCTTTCGTCACGCGTACTTTCGATACCGATAGGGAAGAACAGAAGCCGTACCGTGTATTAGCCGCGGTTTATGCGCTTTTTTTTTTCTTTTTAGCTTGCACTCTGAATAAGTGATATCCATTTTAATTGATTTTACTGCTCAAGTCAGTCGCATTGTATTGATAAAATAAGGATGAAATAAGGATGATCTCGTTAGTGGGCCCAAACCTACGTGGAACGTGCAAGAGTTTACTATATTACTACATGCGCTATCTTAGTATGCCCCTTGTTTGTACTGAACATAATAGAATAAGCATAAATGCGAAGTCGTTCATGAGAATATTTTATTTCCAACTTTACAGTTTCAACAAAAAAATTGCAGAGGGTCCTTTATGTAGACATGCATGTGACAATTTCCAAAGGTGTTCACATACACAAAAGCAAATATGTACAAGATACACATTTATGTGCGCCATGTTTAATCCTAGTCTTCCCTGTTCCCACTTTACACCCTCAAAGACAGTGCTCCCTGTAGCTGCAACTTTTGTATTGGTTCAAGACGTTGAATGTCATGCCTAGCCAATGACATTTGCTCTGTGCAACCCTGTGGCACTAAACAAATGAGCACCAACTGCAATGGCAGAGAATGAGAAGTTATTTTCCAATTGCCACTCCTGACTTTTGTCAACAGTGACTGCCAATTCACTGGCATGTCAATGTCTAATATGTTCATTCCACAGTTTCAACACACGTCATAGCAAAAGGTCACTGGCGACTGCTCGTGCGCATGGAGTAGATCCTGCCCAGCAATGAATTGTGTTAGCCTCAAAGGAGCCGCACAAGTGAGGCTGTGAATCTGCAAATTTTATGGAAAATGAAAGTTGCAAAAAGTTGCAAAAAACCGGACTTAAGACATGCCCAGGCAAACAAACGTCTGAAAATTTTGGTACCTTTACTACGAACCGTAAGATTTGCACATTGGCTAATAACCAAGCTTACTAATAAAGCTATAGCTACTATATAAAGCTATAATAAAGTTCTCTCACACAAAAAAAGTGGCATTTGCGACCGGTAATCGCCGATCGTAATCGGCAACCGTAATCGGCAAAAACGCTTCGATATAATCTATTCTTATTCTGCTTATTCTATTTTCTACCAACGGCGCAGTGACACTAATCTCGCATTTAAACAACGTGTACAACATTTCGATACACCATACTCGATAACGTGTACAAACTCCCACGAATTTTCCACGTTCGTTGTGTATTGCACACAGGAAATGCTGTTCCCCCTAAATCACATACACAACCTACCTCTAGCAACCCTGTTGCACAATACACACCGCGAAAATTGTTTTGCCAGAACCGTAACCGCTTTCAAAAATGCAAAACCATATTAGCGATATTACAGTAGCGCCACACTCTACGCTTTGACTTTTACAACAACATTACACAGATGAGTTGTCCCTAGATTTTCCCTAGCCGGCAGACACGAGCTAACATCGCGTTAGGCCATACGTCATTTTGACGTAGGCAATGACGTATGGTATCAGTAAGTATGGTATGGTATGGTAATGGTATGGTATCAGTAAGGCAGCGTAGAGGTTGCGTTACTTTGATCAAGGACAGCGGTATGATCGACATAGGACACATACCTTGGGTTACGATTTTATATCTTGCTCGCCAATGTTTTCGCGACTCAACGGTGGCGTACACTGCATTTGCTTGGGATAATGATGGCCGATGTACGTTGTTGTTGGTTCGTACTTCACCACATAGCACCGAACATCCGACGTACTTCACCACACAACATCCCCGTTGAGCCGTATCTCCGATGTAACGTCGTGTGCAAACAAAGGGATGGTCTCAGTAGTCTACACAGAATTTCTTCCTCCGGGGGTGGTGCGGGGGTGGGGGGTGTTTTTACACGCTTTTGAGGAAGAATTGCGCAATGTCACAAGATTGTAGGGGGTGGCTCCCACATTTTGGGGGTATGAGGGTGTGTGTGTGTGTGTGCGTGTGTGCGTGGGTGGGTAGGTGGGGACGGATGTCCTCCCATTCGAAGAATTTAGCAAACACTGATTCTCAAGGGGAACTAAAATAGACGTCGGATATGCGAGCTTAGCAATGGTCACTTCGATGGTCACTGTCGATGGCCCGAGCTCGCGAGGATGCGGCTGCATCATATGTTCCATGCACGCGACGATGCCCGCACATAGCGAATAACTATCGTGTATTTGTCAAACGAGGAAATTAGAGGAATGTCCTCAAAAATTTAGGTGAATACTGCGACGGTGTTCACAAGATAAGAACTATAGCAATCGCTCTAATGGCCATTACGCTTGCACAAATTTTGTTCCCGCCTCTCGGTTTGTTCAAAATTGCAGCAAAATTTCATGCGCGAGCGCCACCATACCGTCAGCATATTCGTAATGCAATCCGCTCACGTTCACATATGTTCATCTCTTTAGCTCTTACAAGTTCGAGCAAATTGTCTCGTCGCAATTAAGTTGCATATTGCTACACTCTTACATATTCCCACAAATCTTTCCTTCGCATTGTGCTCTTCCGTTTCCGGCACCGGAATGCAAGGGTGGTCTCGTGAGGCGGTCGCCCAGTGCAACAATGCAACTGCGTGCTTAATTGCTTTAGCATTGGTTGCGTGCGCGCGAGGTATCTTCACGCCTTCTGCGCTCGGCGACCAATGATAGCTTGCAAACGAAGTGATGCACGCATTACTCAATCGAGAATAGCTCCCCAGGCTGGTTGCGATTCAATACCACAGGAAGCATGAACGCAGATGTTTCTAGCGACTGTTCGGCAGCAGACTGCGAAAGGAATTAGCGTTACTAGAGATAGATGTACATGGGTCAATGAAATGACATGTTTGACAGCGTGTTTTATTGCAAGGAGAGCAACCGGGTTGCTGTCGCACTAAGCAGGAGGAGGTGAGGATGTTGCGAATACTGCGAGATCTGCGGAAAGTTACAACTGGAGTAGTTGGGAAAATATCTCTAAGTTTTTCATCGCTGTGCGGTATGTTCAGATGACGTTCAAAAATGGATCTAGCGTTTTTCAATGTTTTGTTGTAGACGGTGACAAAAGGGATATGATCGCGCCGTTTAATAGGCTCATGGCAGAGCAATGTATCTCTCTGCCAAAAACTACATTTTAATATAGCGTTCTCTATCAGTTTCGGCGGATAATTGCGTTTCTGAAAGTCAACTGACATTTCTCTAGCGCGTTCAAGAAAGTCATTGTCGTTAGAGCATATGCGCTTAAGGCGTGTAAATTGGCCGTACGGTATTTTCCTTTTTTGGAAATTTGGGTGGTGGCTTTGGAAGTGTAGGTATTGACGTTTATCAGTTGGCTTCTTGTAGAGGTCGGTAATAAGTTTGCCAGATTGTATAGATATATTAACGTCGAGGAAATTTACCGAGGTGTTAGAATGGTTACAAGAGAATTTGATTGTATCGTGAACAGAGTTAAAATGTTCAAAAAAAAAAAAACGCGCGCAGTGAATCTTCATCGCTAGACCAAATAACAAAAATGTCATCGATGTATCTGAGAAAAACTAGAGGTTTCGTCGAAAAAGAGTCCAGTGCTTTCTGTTCGAATTGCCCCATAAAAATGTTTGCATAGTTCGGGGATACACGTGATCCCATAGCTGCACCTTTCACTTGGACGAAATGGTTGTCATTAAAAGTAAAGTTATTATATTGGAGAACGAGTTGAATAAGATGAATAATGGCGGAAGTTTGGAGGATCTCAGAAGGAAAGGAAGAGAGGTAAGTTTCCACGGCGCTAAGACCTTCGTCATGTGGTATATTAGTGTATAGTGATGCAACGTCCATGGTAACGAGAGTCATGTTACTGAGATCCATAAATTGGTCGTTTAACAAGTTAATTTTGACTAC
This sequence comes from Ornithodoros turicata, assembly GCF_037126465.1. NCBI lineage: Eukaryota > Metazoa > Arthropoda > Arachnida > Ixodida > Argasidae > Ornithodoros > Ornithodoros turicata. Next base: position 161,289,326 of record NC_088201.1, on the reverse strand, counting down.
GAAATCATTGGTGTCCTTGACGTGTGATGGAAGAAGCAACGGAATGTGTTTTATGCAGTGGTCAACAAGAAGGGATATGTTTTCAGCCGATGTGTTGATGCCTGAAATTGTCGGTCGGCTAGGGTTGTTCTCTTTATGTACTTGGATGAGGAGGTAGAAGAAACCAGGTGTGTGTGTGTGGGGGGGGGGGGGTTCGTTGGTTTGATGAAGTATGCAATGTTGCGTGGAATCAGGATTTTTTGTCAAGGAACTCGGTAATACTTTTGTTGATAATTTTACAAAAACGATGCCGTAGGGACATGGTCAAGGGGTCTGTAGAACGAAGGGTTAACCAGGTGCTTGTTAGCCTCACTAATGTAGTGTGAGGTACTCATAGCAACGATGCCGCAGCCTTTGTCAGCGGGCAAAATAATGATATCTTTCCGAGATTTAAGATTTTTCAGTGCAATTCTTTCTGATTTTGACAAATTGCAACTTATATTGTTACTTGAAGACGTTAGTGTGCGTTTCATGTCGTTAAAGACTGCTTTGATGAAATTATCTATTTGATGGCAAGTTTTGGAAGGTCTGGGGTCCAAATACACATGACATAAAACGATATACAAATGACATAAAACGAAAAAATCGCGAATCCTACCTGATCTCTAAATTTTGCTCCCTTCAGCCACATGGGTTAAACATATACCCTGGCACGTTACAATTGTTCAACTTTTAATTATGCTTCAACTGGGTCGTCCTTCCGTTATCGAGGAAGTGTGGATGTTGGGGGTGGATGTGTTCGCCGGCCGGGGGGGGGGGTGGCAGCGCGGCCGGCTGGGGACCACGGAGCGACCTTGAACCTTCCCCGAAACTCTTGTTACAGGGAGCATCGGAAGGGCCGCCTTGCGTTTTTCGGCTGTCCGCGCTGTGAACTTTCCCCTGTTATGTGTCTGTGACACATGATCCTGGGCTGTATTTTTTGGTCTTGTCCGGTCTGCTTCGCCTTTTACTTATTTTACTTATTGTTTTTTCAACTCCCTCAGCTAGATAAGTGTCCTCGATTGTGTTTTTTGTCTATTTCCCTTTCTCCCTCCCTTTCTACTGGAATATATACGTCCAGTTGTACGGCTACTCTTTAACCTGATGAAGTGCAGACTCTGCACGAAAGTCTTGTTCATCTTAATTGTAATCAAGTGTTCCTACCCGTTTTTCCTTCACTCAGTGTAATCACAGTTAATTGGACTTTGGCGTTGCTTTTTACTTTGTATTGTATTGCACTCTAGAACAGATGTAATTGTTATCATTGCAATGGGCATTGCATTAATCAAGAAAGCACTGAGATCAAATTATCATATAGAAGCGCTGTATATCGCACGATTCATTACGGATTTGTTCAAATTACATCTAACCATTGACACGTAAAGTACATAAAAAATCGTATCGCGTGATATGTTCCACTGCCACGACTACACAATTTTCCAGTTCTGGGAATGATGTCGAATGAGGAGAACTTCCATGTTGTTGTACAAGGTCTGATGTATCTTCACGTATTAAAACTCAACGAACATATCAACTGCGGTGGACCACCAGACGGTTTTCATCTAATACTCTCTTGTACGCCATTCAAGAATCTTCATACAAAGAAAGGAAACATCAATAAGAGATTGTGCAAATTCTTTGCAGCTAAGTGCAAGTCACTGAAGCAATACAAATATGGTGCCAACGTATCGATTGCATTAATCAACACTGGATTCAAGCGACCCATAATAATAAGACATTGTCATCGCTGATTCCATGTAAGGATTCTTGTACATTGTGTGGAATATTTGTTTCCTTAGTAATCATTGTTCTCAATCTGACCATGCTAAATACAATCTGTTTTTGTTGTGACGCATAAAATTCATGACAGTGATGACAAATATTACATTTATTATTTCAGATATACACTTATTTATTTTGATAAATTACAATTGTCCTATTCCAAAGTCTGAAGTTTTCATTCGTTATCTTGATTGATGAAGTGAGAATGCATCATATAGTGACGTCTTAATATGGGTCACTTGAATCCAGCGTTGATTAATGCAATCGATACATTGCAGTGATTGTATCGCTTCAGTAACTTCCACTTAGTTGCCACGAGTTAGCACAATCTCTTATTGATGCTTCTTATCTTTGTATGAAGATTCCTGAATGGCGTACAAGAGAGGATATGATGAAAATCGTCCGGTGGTCCACCGCAGTTGATATGTTCGTTGAGTTTCAATAAGTGATGATACATCAGACGTGGTCGAACAACTGGAACAATGGAACTTCTGCTCATTCGACATCATTGCAACGGGTAGAAGAAAATAATTGTGTAGTCGTGGTAGTGGAACATATCACGTGATAATAGATGGGTAGAAATCCAGCGAACCGGTAGAGATGTAGGAAGGGAGTTGCCTCAGGACAGAAGCCGCCGATATTTCGAACAGAGACTGTTCTTCTTCTGGGCACCGTCCTCATCATTGGCATGGTATTTAAAGGATTATGTGTGACGTGTTTAAAGGTTCATGCGAATTGTGGGTGAACAGCCCCGAGGGAGGAAAGGGTCCGTACGGGCTTCTACGGCCGGAGTGAATGGCTGCTTTGTTAGGGGTTTAGGAGAACTCGTCACAAGCCCGTTCGTCACAGGCCAACTGGTCATAGGTGAACTCGTCACAGGGCACCTCGTACAAGGAACTGCCGTCACGCCGGAATAATCGTCACGGTGAACCTGACACCTGCTCACCGCACCGTAGTCCCCAACGTGTGAAATACGTAAAAGGCTCTCCTGACCTAACCTTGGTCAGTCTCGACAGGTGCATATTCTACATGAACTGACCAACTCCCCAACGTGTGAAATACGTAAAAGGCTCTCCTGACCTAACCTTGATCAGTCTCTCAACTTTTGTCCGCGCCTCAGCAACGGAGCCCCACGCTGAGTTTTCGTCACTTCCATGCTCTCCGTGCCCTTAGCAAAGATGGGAAATTTGTACGGTCAGCGGTCTTCGGAATCCGGGTTCGCAAGTGCGGGTCGGGCACTGGACTAATCTCTTTGGTAAAACACGGTGAAACGCATTCCCTTTGTAACGGAGTCAACCTTGCAACAAGTGTTCCGGTGACGAACCGCCCTCCTTGACAAGTGTTCCGGTGACAAAAGGACCTCGTACCAGAGGGCCGGTGTGACTAATTATCCTGTGACGAGTCTTCCGGTGACGAGTGGGATTGTGACGAGTGGACCGGTTCGCCTTTGTTAGAGTGTGGAGGGGATTATGTGAACGTAGTGATCTAGGCTCCAGACCGGTTACAGAAAAGTGGGAGGTTCACGGACACGTGGACGACACGGGACAACAGGCAAGAATTTGCAAGCATAGCGAAAGATGAGGAGGTCAGTGGTTAAGTGGGGAAAATTCAAGAACAAGCAAAGTTTTTTTTTTTACTATTAGTAATACAAAGTTGTGGCACGCAATAAAGAAAGCAGAAAGCAGTGGTCATGCAGAACATAACAGATGATAATGGAGATAGAAAGTAAAAGCATATTTTATTTGTGAAGTGTTTCTAGGGTGCCTTGTGATTTGTTGATACCGCACGGGTGAAGAGCGTTGAACTTGTATATGAGATAAGACTCCCTATCACGTCTGTCACGTGTGGATCTAAACCCGGTTTGCAGAATACATAGTTTAATGTTGTCAAAATTGTGACCAGGAACGTTAAAGTGTTCGGCGACTGCTTTGGGGAGTTTATTTTACGTGTCGGTTCTGTGTCCGGTAAGGCGGTTGTTCATTTGTTGGCCGGTTTCACCGATGTATTGCATAGAGCAGTCATCGCATTCAATGCAGTATATGACATTGGAGCTCGTGCATGTGAATGCGTGGTTAACGGGGTGGGTGTAATTGCTCGCAGTGCTTTTGATTGAGTTAGCGTGTTGAACGTGCTTGCATGTTTTGCAGCGCGGGAGGTCGCAGGGTCGTGTTCCCGTGTACGGGGTGCTCGTTTTGCTGATTTTTGCATTGACCAAGGAGTCTGCTAGGTTTTTTGCGCGTTGGTGTGCTTGCAAATTCTTGCCTGCTGTCCCGTTTCGACCACGTGTCCGTGAACCTCCCATTTTTCTGTAACAGGTCTGGAGCCTAGATCACTACGTTCACATAATCCCCTCCACACTCTAGCAAAGCGGCCATTCACTCCGGCCGTAGAAGCTCGTACAGACCCTTTCTTCCCTCGGGGCTGTTGACCCACAATTCGCATGAACCTTTAAACACATCACACATAATCCTTTAAATACCACGCCAATGATGAGGACGGTGCCCAGAAGAAGAACAGTCTCTGTTCGAAATATCGGCGGCTTCTGTCCTGAGGCAACTCCCTTCCTATATCACGTGATAAGATTTTTATGTACTTTCCATGTCAATGGTAGGATGTAATTTCAACAAATCCGTAATGAATCGTGCCATATAGACCGCTGGTATGTGATAATTTGATCTCATTGCTTTCTTGATTAATGCAATGCCCATTGCAACGGTTACAATTACATCTGGTCTGGAGTATCGCAATTCTTCGTTAAACAACCTCAGAAACTCCACCATCAATCCCAGTGGTCCTTCCAATGTTCACACGCAAATATTTTTACAGCTATTGTTGACTCTGCATACACTTCCACCTTCAATTCTGTAATTTGTACGATATCTCCAAATACGACCATGTCTAGGACGCACTGAAATGCAATGCTTTCAATGTCTCTGTGTACAAGGCCACACGAGAATCTGCCCTTCTTATCTTGACGTGGGTGTGGGGGGATTTTATGGCTTTGAACGACTCTGTGTACAAGACAGCGCGAGAATCCTCCACCCCCTACGGGCATATGCTTGACGAGATTGTTGGGGGAAGTTTATGGTTGGCAGCTTCCCTCTCTTACTTTATTGTTCGAATCTACTAGTTGATCCTTTTGTTCATTGAAAAATACTTGCTTCTGTACAGATTCTGTGGTATATTCATGCTGCTTGCTTAGAAATGATTTGTCTGAATTAATTATTGTTTTGACTTCGTATATGATGTTTACTCGATTGGTATTCTGTGAGTTGAGAATTATGTATGAATGATGTATTAGTTGTGTCTATCATTTCCTCTGTGGGAAAGTGTTAACTATTTTTCGTTTGCTTAGAAAATGACTCCTGAAATTACTATTGTCTTGTATGTGTTTCCGTTGTTCACAGGACTGACATTAACAAAAGTAATCTCTCAGTTGGGAACGCCTCGTATTTCTGAGTTGCATTTCAGATATGATGTTTCTGTATGTTTCATCTATGTAGAACTTTCTGTTGCAAGATATTACAAAAAACTGAAATACATTAATTAAATTGCAATGTTTCTGGTTTTGATTGAGTATTGTTTTCGCTGATGTTAGCATAATATTTCTCGCTTGCTTGCAAAATGCTTGTCTAAAACATGTTTGCTCTGATATTGACGTCTGTTTTAGTTTTTGCTTGCCACTTGTTGTTTTGATACAATTCTTATTGTGTTCTTCAGAATCGAATAATTCTAGCATCTATTTGCGATAACTGATCAATAAAACATTTCGTGTTTGTGCAAATTTGACAGGCAAACCGGTCTTAAGAATATCTCCCTTTGGAGGAAAGAATGTGAAAGTGAGAGAGTCACACCCCTTGGAGTGACAAAGGATGTGTGGTTTCTTCGTTTTGGCTTTATATATATATATATATATAGAGAGAGAGAGAGAACGTCTCCCAGCTTTGAGGAAAAAGCGAAAGATAGCTGGCTTGGTTGTACCATATCTATTTTCTGTGTGTTGGATACCTCCATCAATGTAAGGTTTGTAGTGCCTGTTAGAGTGACAATTGTATAGTGTTCAATTAGATGAGATGACGAGAATGATTTATAGTGTTTCAAATGATAAATTATTTTCCTCTGTTGTTTACGTGTCGGAGAATGCGCTGCTTAGAGCAACCGGTTCGCTCCGATATCGTTGTCTGCTCTCTGTTAGCATTGGCTGTTGTTTGTGTTCCTCTGTTCTTCAGCCTTAAATCTGTGCTAGTCACAGTATTAAATTTGTAATGTTTCTCGTTTTGATGGATTGCTTTGCAATTATTTTCCTGCGTGTATCTCTTGTTTGTGTGTTGGAGGATGTGCAGGTTTGGATCTCTATTAATGCTAGCTCTTAATTGTGTTGTGATGTGTCTTATTGTGTGTTATTGTGTCTTATTATTTCCTTACGGCTGTGCTATTCACTTAATATGAAGATGATTAATTTTTAATTAAAAGTTGTGGCATGTGGGAACAAAACATATGCAACTTAGATTCCATGTTGTGCTCAAATTTCATCGCCCAGCACTTAATAAGAAACATGCTAATGACAAAATTGTTAGTGTTGTCATAATGATGAGCTTGTCTCAGACTTTTTATAATAACACAGTTTTGATTGTAATCGGATTGATTAACATTGTCTTCTTTAACAAAATGCTGTGTCCTAGATTTTAATTTATCTTGTGTTAGTGTCGTCCCTCTATGTGCCCATGGTCTTACAGGGTCTCTGTTGTGTACAATTAATTACACCTATCAGAACTTGTAATTGAAATTAAAACGTTACTATTGCAATGATGATGGTCATATCTCAGACCTTTTATAATAAAACTTATAATTTTGATTGTTATCATATTGATGAAGAGTATCTTCTTTGATTAAAAGTCGCACCCGTTTCTCGTTTTGATAGAGTATTGTTTCGCTATGAATTCCCTACATGTAACTGCTGTTTGCATGTTTGAGGATATGCAGGTTTGGATCTCTATTAGTGCTAGCTATTCATTGTGTTGTGTTGATTCGAATTGTTTCCTTACGTCTGCACTATTCACTTAATATGAAATTAAATAATTAAAAGTAGTGTCATGTTGGAACAAAACATACACAACTTGGATTCCCTATTGTGCTCGAAATTACTTTAAAAACTTCATAAGAAACTTCAAGAAAACTTCATAAGAGGAAAATATTAATATTGCAATAATAGTGATCGCATCCAAGACTTGTTATAAAACTTGTAACGTAATTGTAATTGTAATGATTAAGATTATCTTCTTTAACTAAGTGCAGTGTCCTTTGTTATATATTTTATTTACTTGAGTGTTCATGTCGTCCTTCTGTGTGTCCCATAATCTTCCAGGGTCTCTGCTGTGCACAATTAATTACATCTATCAGCACTTGCAATTGAAATTAAAACCCTACTGTTGCAATGAGGGTGGTCACGTCTCAGACATTTGTTAATAAAACTTGTAATTCTGATGTAATCATATTGATTAAGATTATCTTCTTTGAATAAATGTGCTATTCCATTGTAATACCGATTCAATGAAACGTGTGTGCATGATTGCCGTTAATAAAAATATTGCGTTTGATTCTTTCTGTTTGATACCTCTTCTATGCTATTGTATCGTACCTGTAATAAGTAAGTATATTCTTTATTATGTGAATTGTATTGTATTGTGTTAATTCTGTTCTAGGTACTGTCCTTTCCATGTCTATACTTGCATGTAAACCACCCACAGGACAGCTCTAGTAGCCAAAAAAATTGTGAGTGAAGTCTGCCCCGGTAGAAAAATCGCAAAAGAAGTCGCCAGAGGCTGATAAATGGTCGGCCAGTGCTCCGCCCACCCGGCACCCTCCATGCACAGAAAACATTTGTGAACGAAGTCGACCCAGATGAAAAAATGTGTGACGATGAGCGCACGGGCAGCCCTCTGCAACACACGGAACCCACTGTGCGCATCAAACGATTCGCGAACGAAGTCGGCCCATGCTGAAAAATGCACGATGGTAAGCGCATGCACAGCTCTCCACTCATCGATAAGCGCACGGACAACCCGCCGCGTTCGGGAAAAAATCTGCGATTGAAGTCGGCCCAGGGGTCAATGCCCTACCAGTGGACGCCGGTCTCCATCGAGATGTATCTATACTGTATTATCATCATTAATAAAAAATATTGTGTTTGATTCTTTCTGTGTGATACCTCTTCAATGCTATTGCATCATAACTGTAATAAGTAAGTATATTCTTTATTATGTGCATTGCAATGTGTTTCAGGTTTTCTTGGCTAGGTTTTTCTCCTTCACACAGAGTCGCAACATAATTCCCAGCACTATTGAATTTAATAAATATATGTTGGCTTGTACTTTTCTGTATAGCTATCCTTTGCATGTAAAACGCCCACCGCCCACCTGTTGTAGCGGAAAAAAAATTTCGAACGAAGTTGGCCGAGGCTGAAAAATATGGGACGATAAGCGCACACACAGCCCTTAGACCACCGGTAAGCACACGGGCGAGTGAAGTCGGCCCACCGTGACGTTGGTGCAGCCCTGGTCGCGAAGGGGAGCAACTTGCTCCCTACGTATACTACTGCCGCCGCAATGAGTTTGGTAGCTGTGATCTTACACGTATGAGCTATCTGTATTTATTCGGTTGGTTGTTACTCGCCGAGTTATCGCGTCATGAAATTCGGCATAATTTCGTTGCATCCTAAATTTTAAACTGGCTGCCAAACGAACTTACAGACGCTTTCGCGTCGAAAAGAAACAGTTGAACTTGCTTTGAACTATGCGGTATGCTCATGCATAGATGATTTACACGATAACGGCACAAGGTAGAATGTGTTGTGGCATCTTCAAGCCCCCCCGGTGGACGCTAACTATTATCCTAAATGTTGGTACAGCAGCTTTGTGAACTTGAAGACGATAGGTACACACATAACTTACATTGGTTTCAGGCAGAGGTCATGTATTTCCAATTTGTACTTTCCGCATTAATTTCACAATAATTTGCAGAGTTATTCCCATGAAAAATGGGACCGCTAAAAGAGAGTAAACGCTCAGTAAACAGTGAGTGAATGCAAATAAAACGAAGTAACTGTTCATTAAAGTGAGGCAGTGGTGCTTAGGTTTTGAGGGTAGACCATACAGAAAATTGAAGGTACACCCATATTTTCTTGATTCTTTTTCCTCATTCATGACACAGTGACAGGGCTATTAAATGTCAAAGAAGTATTTTTAGTCACAATTATACTATTGGAGAAAATACACTGACAGAGTTAGAGATGTTCCGAAAAACGAACAGAGTATTTTGATTTTTGCCATTAAAGTGACTGCCATTTGATTCATGACTCATCAAGCTTTTTTTTATCTTTCTCCGTTTTATTAATTCTATACACGCGCCTGATATGCACTACAAAAATGTAACGATAAAACGACTAGAAGGTGTTGGTTGTAATGACATAATCAAAAACATTAAACAGAGACGACACGCAGGAACACTTGTCTGCGTGTATCGTCTCTCTCTGCGTTCGTTCATTACGTCCAGATATAAAAATGCATTTGCTCCAAGAGCAACAACAACAACAATAAATGATGACGATGAGGAAGAGCAAACTGCACGAACTCCCAGCTGGATACTCCCAGCTGGAACAAGTCAGACCACATCGCACTCCAGCTCCGCGCCGGAGGAATCGTGCAGAAGCCGAACGCGGCAGGTTGGATCAGAGGACGGAGAGGGAATGTTAGCTCACGTGACTTCCGGTGTTTCCCTCGTACTCAAAGCGAAGACGACGCCAAATGCGTAACATGGCAGGCGTGGCGCAACAGAGACACTACTCAGCGGAAGCTGGCGCAGTCACGTGATCGGAACCCAACCAGACTTCGCAACCGCTTCAACGGCGTTGCTGACAACACTCTAGAGCGCCCCGAGTTGGAGGAAACAGCTCCAAATGAACCAATCCAATGCAGTGAGAGTGCCCTGTTTCGAACAGTCGAAGATGAAACGTCACCCCAGAGCTCTCTAGAGCGGTCATAATGTCTTTCAAGCAGAATTCCGCTGGTCGACCTGAAGCAAACAGCCTCGTCCCAAGGAGAACCTCACGTGTTGATACGAAGTCCATCTCTGACACGTTGATGATCTCGTGAACATAGGCCGTCATTTCCCGAAAAATTCACTCAACGTCAGGTCATGTCTGGCCTTACGCACAACCATCACATCATAACGCATCATTCGACATCACAGCTCATCACATCATAGCATATCACTCAACATCACAGCCCATCACGTTATTACCCATTATTCCACATCACAGATCATCACATCAGTATCCATCATTCAATATCACAGTCCAACACATCATTGCTTATCACATCATTACCCATCATTCAACATCACAGCCCATAACCTCATTACCCGTCATTCGACATCGCAACCCATCACATCATTACCCATCATTTGACATCACAGCCCATGACATCATTACTCATTATTTGACATCGCAGTCCATCATACCATAGGGTAGAATTAAACTTCAGAACTCGTTCTGGATCCAACTTCCTTTTGGAGATGGATTTTAAAGCGAAACACCAGGGACCGATTATGAGATTGAAGGCGTTGGATACTGAGCAGCGTGCTAGCATTTAGCGATGACTTGGTTTCGCCGATCATGTGCTGTCACATGGGCAGGTTTCATCTTTGAAACTTTGGGTAGCAGCCGTTTATGGTGACAATCGCAAATTAAACACGTGTTGTGTTGTGGGGGTGTCACAACCGTGGGCGGGGTGCCTGTCCGCTGCTCGGAGTGAGGCCCTGGCAGGTAGTTTCTACAGTATAAAGCGGGAATGAATTTCAATTTACGATCTCGGTAGTGCGAATCAGGGTTTTCTTTTCTTTGTTTTTAGAGCTCCTGGCGGCAGTGAGAGAGCGGGACGCTCCACGTTTGCACTGCACCCTCCGCAAACTGGCTTCGCAACGGCTCTGGCGACCAGGTCAACCCTCACCTCCTGTCCCTTACAGATACCATCCGTGTGAAGCGCCACCGAGTCCACGACGCCAAATACAACGCTGAACAGCAAGCCCTTCCTCTCGCTTCTCACACACCTGATATATCCCATGTTACAGCCCGAACGCGACGTGTCTTTATCCTGGAGTCAACTTGACACCACAGTGGCCACACCTGCGATGGAAAACCCTCAACCCCTGCTTCTTATGGATACCATCCATCCAAGTGCAGCGCTGCCCCACCGACCGGGACCCTGACTCCAAAGCCTGAATACAACGCAACACAGCAAACACCCATCCCGTCCCTCCCACTGGAGCCCAGGTCACGCGTATGACTGGAGCCTTCCCACTAGCGGTAAACTCTGATCATCGCAGGACACGGGGACAGGTACACTGGGGGTAAGCTGGGGTACCATATTCAGGTCTAGTCAAAGCATGCTTCTATGCACCTCCCTGGATATTGTCACCCTGTCATCACAGGGCCATTAAACTGAACATCATATCATGTCACATAAGTCAATATAAAATTCAACGTCACATCATTACCCATCACTCAACATGAAATTCAACATCACACCACATCATTGTCCATTACTCATCATCGAACTCAACATCACATCACATCATCACCCGTCACTCAACATCAAACTCAACATCACATCATATCATTCTCCATCATTCAACATAACATTATTCTAAGTGATGTGACGCTGAATGATGTCGGTGATGACGGGTGATAAAATTAAGTCCTAAAAATGTGTTGTGAAAAAAACTGTGAAGAAGACGCAGTCGTAGAAACTTCCGGCGTAACACAAGATCAGGAAGGGCGAGAGATAGCTTGCTTGATGAAATGCTAGAAGGATAGTAATAGACATTAGATATGAACCGTGCGGCAGGTTTTGGAAAGATTCTAGTAAGTTATTTAGTGTAAGTAAATGTGGATCCCAGATAGAGGAAGCGTACTCTAATTTAGGACGAATAAGGGTAGTGTATGCTAGTCTTTTAACGCGTACTTTAAATTACGGCGTAGGAATCCAAGTTCACGGTTAGCTTTGTTGGTAATAGCATTCACGTGAGTCGAAAGATTCTAAGAAGATTCGAAACTAGATGAATCCGTACGTATTTATATGAGTCAGATTTAGAAATAGGGCAATTATTTAAGGTGTAATGAGGGGTACGACGGATCTCACAGGCAATGGAGAAGAAAGGGCATCATTTACCAGCGCTGTTTGGTAACGGTGGCGGAAGTATTTTTTGAACCAGCTCAGGGATGTAATTTAAGTAGCGATAACTTATAAAGAAGACCTAGGTGAATGACAGTCTCGAATGCTTTGAAGAAATCTAAATATATGGCATCCGTGCGAATGTTATTGTCTAAGTTAAACTAAATGTCATCTATGAAGTAACCTAATTGGGTGTCACATGAGTAGCCCTTTCGAAAGCAGTGTTCGTTACGGTGGAAAAAATTATTTGACTCAAGGTGGGTGGAGACACGCGAGAAGATTATATGTTCAAGAATTTTGCATGGGACACTAGTTAAAGCTATTGGACGACAATTCAGTGGATCGAGCTTATCGCCTTTTTTAAAGAGTGGAACTATCTTTGACAAACGCCAGTCCCTAGGAACAATACCGGAGGCAGGAGATTGTGAAAAAATTAGAGATAAGTATTGGGATGAGATAGCCTTTGTGCTCTCTAACATTTTAACATTGATGCAATCAAGGCCACAGGCGGATGACAGCTTCATATTTTCAATGACATTCTCAATACCATTAGGTGTGATATTAATTGGGCACATAGAAGGAAGTTGGTACGGCCGCGACAATGATGGTTGAAAACGAGAATCATCAACAAAAACACTAGTGAAAGCACAGTTAAGAATGTCACAGGAAACGAAATCGGGAACAACTGAACCATCAGCATCTTTCAGAGAAATCGCCTGGTTTGACTTGGGGTTAATAACACGCCAAAATTTATTTTGATTAAGTGTAAGCGTGTTAGGAATATCTTTTCCATAGAAGCTGCGTTTCGCATTCTGTGCGGTTCTCTGAATATCTTGGCACAGTTACGGTAAAGAGAAAATACTGATTCAGAGCCGCCGCTTTTCGCCTGTCTGAAGAGCCGCTTTTTCTTGTTACTCAATTTTTTAAACTCCGACGTATACCAGGGCTGCCTACGAGTACTCCTTACTGTAGAAGAGGCGACGAAATCCTCTATAAGCTGAAGAATTTCAGTTTTGAAAACTTCCCAGTTATGATGAACGGAATAGCAGCTGAAAGATGCTGCGAAAGATGGGGGGGGGGGGGAACAATGCAAGCTCCTCGTTAATTTTATAAAAGTTGGCCTTGTCATACAGCTTAATGGTTTTGATTTTAGTCTTTGGACGCTTATAAAAATAGCAAAGAGGAGCAATTACAACCCTATGGTCGCTGAGGGATATCGTATACCGAATATCACCACAAACCGCAGGGTCTGTTGTGAGGACGAGATCGATAATGTTAGATGTGGATGAGGTTATTCGTGTCGGTTCGGAAACCAGCTGGGTGAGGCCAAACTTTAGACACATATCTACAGAGTTGCTTTCCTCCCTTGTGCCACCGCTGGGGATAGCCCAATCTATTCCGTGGTAATTAAAATCCCCCAAGATGATCATATTATGTTGCTGAAACGCATGGAAAGTGATGCTTGCAGTTCAGAGAAAAGAGTCACAAAACTAGAAACATCAGGTGGCCGATACAACACTCCTATCAATATATCGCTAAGCCCTAGCTTGGTGGATATCCAACGCATTTCAAGTGGGGAGGGACCTGTGTCAACACGAACTGATTGGATTATGTTTCTAATGCCAATAAGTACGCCACCAGCGCGACGGTTAGTACGATCATAACGATAAATAACAAACTCGTTACAAGAAGGCAAGATTTCAGAATCATTAACATCAGTGGTCAGCCAAATTTCAGTTAATACAAAGGTATCGCTACAACAGTCATTGATAAGGCTATACAAGTCATCACGTTTAGGTAACACGCTTCTAATGTTGGTGAATAAGATTGAGGTCTCGGTTACCTGGGAACGCGACTGACCACAGAAAGTAGCATGCTACGATGGTACCTCACGGACAGTGTCCGTCACATGGTCATAGACGAAACACTTATTGTTAGCTACAAGTTTGTCGAAGCGCAGTTTGAATGGAACACCGAGTGAGCGACCATGTTCAACAAGTTTCCGCCTAGCCAAACGGGTAGAAGAAGAAAAATCCTGAGAGACACTAATCTTGGCAGCACGCAGGGCAGAGCCCTGTGATAGATAGTTTATTTTATCTTAGTTGACGTAAGATTAAGAATAGAAATCCCCGAGGACTACATCATTGTGACGTGATCTGCCTACTGGTGGGCAAAACAAACATACGCCAGCACACGCAAATAGCTCAACGTGCGACCGACACCCACCGCTGTGACGCTTCAGTCGCTGCAATGTTTACATAACACGGAGAGGTCTATTATAGGACGATTTTTAGTGCTGTTGTGCTGACCAATGCGATGGGCGCGTTCAATGTCAGTTGAAGTAATATACATTTTCAAGTGCCTGCTACAAGCAGAGACGACGATATTCTCAGATTCAGCCCAAGTCTCCGAAGGCGAGTCAGGAAAACCGTAAAATACCAAATTATTGCGACGAGAGCGGTTTTCGATGTCGTTAAGGTGGACGTTCAAGATATTGACTGATCCAGAGAGATCGTTCACCTTAGATTGTACTGATGTAGGCTCGGAGGCAATCGCGCGTGAAATTAGCGATTTCATGTTCAGTAGCGGTTACTTTGCTGGTGAGCGATATTAGGGCCTGTTCGCTCGCAGACTACGAAGCATCACTGTTCTAAGCTCATTGAGTAAGCTTTCCTGTCCCTGTTGTAAAGTCGATAGTATTGTCAGTACTTCCTCGTTAGACCTTGTTATTGGTGGACCGGGATTTTGTTCGACATCACCGGAACATAACAGCAGAAGTTCAGTACAACAGAAAGATTTAGGTACAATCGAAAGTATAACTAGACAGGGACTTCAGCACTAAGCAATATAAACAAAGGTAACGCGACTCGGAGCCCGGGCACGGCATGGAAACAAGCAGAATGTGGTTGTAACGGAAACAGGAGGCACCTTTCATGTAACTAACTTGTATCAAAGAAGATCGTGAGATCATCGTGCTCTCAGCAAGGCCGGGCCCCAACTGTCGATGGAATGGCAAGTCCTTATAACAACACCGACTCTGGAACTGACACCAGTGTTGGTCGACAAAAGCCGCTGTTACGGTTGTAGTTGTGACTTGCGATCCGGCAGGAAAGTGTGTGAAGAATGCAGAGAGATGTGGACCACCGGCTGGTAAATCCACGTGCGGAAAGTGCAACATATGCACAGCAGAAGCCAAGGACAAGACCTGTATCAAAGAATATCGTGAGATCATCGTGCTCTCAGCGAGGCCGTGCCCCCTTTCTCTTCGTTCCAGTTCTCGGCGTTTTTCTTCCAGAAGGAAGTGACATCATCCTTCGAGCGCCTGGATATGATGTATGCGTCCAACTCTGTTTCCTGTTCCATCTCAACCGGCGGACAGGACGTCCAAGGCTCTATATATATCCGATATTGCTGTGATGCGTTGCTGTGACGGACATGCCATCATCGCAGTGTCATTGGCTGGAGCTTCGGGAGTTGGAAATCCTACTAACAGACCGAAAACTTTAGTACACGCCTGTATCAAACTGCAATAAAATACCTTTCTAACATATCAATCTGATGAGGGTTTAACGAGGACGACATATTCGGCTATGGCGGTTCGGAGGAAGGGGTACACGAATATAGAAGTATAGGCTGTTTATTTGTCGGGACTAAACCATGCCTTTGTAAGCAACCTCTGCCTTCCATGAAAGGTGCCTTTCAACATCGGGAAAGCTGCCTAGTCTGAACCTTTTGGGTGGAATATGAAATGCTGAGGAGTTAACTTTTTTTTTTCCTTTTGCGAGTTCGAAGTTCAATATTTGAGAGACGTCCAAAAAGTCATACGACAACGTGCGGAAGAGAAAAGAATTATTACGCTTTGCACTGTGTGAAACGTAATGGCATGGAAGTTTCTTTAATTAGTTTTGGTTGACTTTTCTGAAGCACGTATTGCAGGCATTGTTGTATTGTTGAGTAAAGAAGTGAGTCACAAAAACTGTGAGGTCATCTTTATGATATTTCTGCCATTATTAAGGACATTACTATCTTGGACCCTAACCTATTGCAAAACATGCTAAGACTTAAATGCCCTATTAAACGAGTTGCTGAATGACGTAGTACAGATAATGAAACACTTGCGCACTTTATCGAGGGAGCAGAAAAGCTTTTCTACAATGGCACGAGCGTGAGCAGCAGACGGCGTCAACAGCCCTTCCCCAAGACTTGGTTGAAAAGCCTGTAGCTTCTGCCTAGGACACAGGACACTCGCTGGGATCATCATACCATCTTGATGAAGGGGACAAAGTCTTTCGTTGATTTGTTTTAGCATCTACGACTGCAGTTCAGGAAACCTAAACGAGCAGATATTGCGTTGAGTACTACGCCCCCGTAGCTTGCAAGTTATAAGTTATAACTTATAAGTTCGCTGCTGGTCAATAGAGCGCCATAAATGAAATTGTACAATGCACCCACTGCATATTGAGGTTACACAATCTGGAACAGTTCAACTTACTCTATTGTATTGTACGTCCATAACCTGTGAAAAACATACAGAAATGCACAAATCGAGAATGGTGGATGTGACTACGTCACCGTGAAGCCGATTGGTTGCATTGGCGAGTGGCTGCAGCAATTTCTGCAATTCCTTCACACGTGAGAGGGTGAACATCGGATGTATCGTTTCGACAGCCTTTGAGTCATGGATGTTGTTGTAGGTCTGAACGAGACCTTCGACTGCTGCCTAGACTTCGCCCTGGATCAGTAAGAAACATGCCGATTTCATGCGCCACTTCAACACAACGCGTATTACCGCTGAAATAAGGCCTGTGCTGCTAACACGAACGACAGAACGCGTGAACCAGATATCATTCTTACCTCAGTAAGACGCTTGAGTGCTACCAACACTGGATTCGTTGTCCCGTAGGTGGGACAATATCTTTTCCGTAAGCGTCTTTAAGTTTTTCAGTCGAGTATATAAGATGACCGCCTGAAGATGTTAACAACGCCAGGAAGCACAGTCAACAGCTCAGACGCAGGCTCTACAGAACGAAGCGCATATGATGGCACGAACTTCACAACCGAGAGACGCGTTGCCCGTGTTAAAGGTACTGTAAAGTGAAATTTGACCCCCCCCCCCCCCAGTTTCTGTATGAGACCTGGTAGTGTTTGCCTGTGTGATGCCTCACGTAGAGCCTACGCACTCAAACCGCGTGTTACACAGCGTAAATTAGAAAAATTAAAAAAATAAATCGGACGGCAGCTTGCGCCTCGCAATAGCTAAAAAACGGCATGACGGGAGTACTCCCGTCACGTAATACCTAAGTAATGCAAAATGAACTTATGACCGGCTACTAATTAACAATAAACACTACTTTTAGAACCACAAGAATTAATGGGACAATTCTTCAACATATCGAAGATACAGTATCCCAAAATACTGTCAGCGCCCTCTGTTTGCTCCCCTCCCGACCATATCGCACGGCATGTATTGCCAGCATTGTCGTTTGGCGAGGTTTGTGTATGCAAAAAAGTTCATTGCCTGCCGAAATTGAACAGAAGTTCACCTGACAGCGATGCCAGGTATCTACTGTAATGTTCGCGGATACACCAAGTGTGCTCTTCCGACAAGGGACGTTGTGTGCCACAAGATTCCAACGGAAAACGCGCGGAAACGAAACTGGTTGCAAGCGCTTGGTGAAGAGATTCCTGAGCCATGCCGTATTTGCTCGACTCATTTGACCGACCCATTTGACCGACGAGTCGTACGGAATGGTAGCAGTGGGCGGTAGAAAACGTCAAGAACAGACCGCAGTCCCAACACCAGTGTTTCTCCTTGTGACTTCTGACGATGCGAACACCAGTGCACACGAGCTATGTATTTACCGATACACAGGAATAATACATATATAGAGTTCATTTCAAATTCAAATCGATTTTTGCTGATGATGAAATGATCTACGCTGCTTAAAGTACCGTACGGAATATCCCCCTTACCCTGAGCAGCCCTGAGCTCTCGCAGGAGAATATAACAGTCAAATAAATTGTGCGCTAAAGATACTCACCGCATTCTTCATTTATATCAGCGACACAGGCTTCCATCGTGACTGACAATAAAGTGAAAATCGCAAGTAAAAGCGTGCAAACGCATGATTTACCATCAACACCTCTCAACCATTATCCAGTGATTAATTCAACAGCTATTGTCTTTACACCATCATGCTCATAGGTGGGTCAAGCTCTTGTTTTGTTTTACATTTTAACTTCTGCGTTCCTTGAGGGTGCATGATGTGACAATATCTGCACCACTGGTAAAACCAGCTGTTGAGTCATCATGGGAATCTGAAGACAACAGTTTTGAATGGTCCATTGCCTGCTGATACAAGTTTGCAGATACTAAAAGCTCTTCTACTTTGCACTGTTGTGCCCTCTGCTTTACCAGAGCAGAAGAAGTACATCAAATTCAGAAGTTCACGATTAGAACTGTTTGAGAAATGCAGGACTTCCGGTGCATCTCACAAAGTGGACACAGATGTTCACGTCACGCTTCTCTCCGCAAAAGTTGAGTGCCCAAGTGAACACAGTTTATCTTGGAAACGTCAGCCAGAAGTGAACAAGATGACTGCAGGGAACATCTTGCTGTCTGACACAGTCCTTTTCAATGGGGCCAGTGCAGCCAAAGTGTGAATTCATAGCGTCTTATGTTTTCACGGATTCAAATGACACCTTGTAGTATTTGCTGTTGACCAGGTTCTCTGGTTACTTGAGCCGATTAATGTTAAAGTCACCTCAACAAATCTCACCTACAACACCTACCAGAAATCTTGCAGACTCCCTCTCGCGACACAGGTAGGATAACCAGAACTCACGGCCGTAAGAGACTGAAACATTGGAATAATTTTACTGAAACACAAGCTTTCGAACAGAGTCCGTCCTTCATTAGGCATGATACAGATACACATGGTACAGATATTTATACTGATGTATATTAGAGAAACGGGGAAAAGAAGGTGGTGAGGAGGAAATACAAATTCTTGTTAGGAAGGATTGACGGCACGAAAAAAATAATACAAAAGAAGGCACACAAGCTTGGTGTAGTTGAATTTTCTGTTACAATAATTCTATCTGCAACAGTGACGTAAAAGGCACATGTAGTAAAAGAACTAGCTTGTAGCTACTTATAGTAAACAATTGCAATATGCAATTGCCATGCTTGGGAATGCTTAGGGGCCATGTAGTCCACAAGAGGATCTTGTAACAGAGGGTTAAGAAAAAGCTCGAAGCTGCGGTCAAGTCCCGTGCATGTGCTGAGCTAAAAAGGTGTGGATGCAGCATAATTGTAACCACCTTTACAGGTGTAGTTCCAATTCTGAGGGAAATATGGAGCTTCCGCTTAGCATGTGGAGAAGTATGACCTTACGTATACAAATGAGCTGCCATTCACAGGTAACAGTGTATACAAACTTCGAGATAATGTGTCAAGGTTTGACCCGGCACGCTATCAACATCCATGACAGCCATGAGGCACCGTGTTGCGATATAAAGATCATAGGGAAGACACTCAGCCAGGACCATATTATCTTATCTTCGCAGAGGATGTAGATCATCTCCTGAGTGAAACACCGAGAACTTGCAAACATGTGAGCTACAGTGAAATAGCAGAGGTCTCCAAAAGCCCTGAGTCCGCACCAATGATTGCAATTAGACTGCTATGAAGGGAAACCTGAGAAATATATAATGAGAAATCGAGAAAGGGTTACAAAGATGGATGTGCACAGAAAAGGTCTCAATTGTTTGTCAATGATAAGGGTGCCTCTGAAGAGACGCCTCTGTTGAAGATAATACGCATGTCCCTACCTGAGGCCTTCTTATACTGATGAAGTCATGAACATGTGATGTTTATAGACAAGTTGATAACATATGTTCTCTTAGAGCGTATGGACTGGAACGTGTTTGTGGCAAACACCTGTGCACTGAATAGAAGAAGGAAAAAAGCATGCAGACATTTCGTTACTGGTTGGTGGGAGCTGAAGCACTTGCAAATTGATATGGACACAGTATAGGAATGTTCTCCTCCCTTGTTTGTTTTTTTACAGCTATCACATGTATGCTCATTCATAAACACAGTGATTAATAAAGCAAAATTACAAGCTTTATTGTCTGTAGAATGTATTTTACTGTGTAGTGGCTGTCTGGTTAGTCCAGAAGGGTATATCGCAGACCTCTGTTGTGTATGAGAGGTATACTGTTGTGATCAAGCAGTGCTCACGACTAAATCATCCAGTGTATCTCAGTCAAGATGGAAGGCATTCAATGCTGCCCACAAGCACCTGAAAGAAAATTGGGAGCTTCATCTCAGAGAAAGCGAATAAACATACACATGCTCAGACAGCACCTACTGCATCACACGTCAAAAAGACAAAAACCTTCGTATGCTTCAGAAGGAAAGTTTTCCCTTATGGCATGTACAGCACGTGCTTTGAGGACTTTTTGGCAGTGGTTTCCTAATGGTCCCCAGAGCCTGTTTGTAGGCAACGTACCGAAATTCCTGCATGTACCATGGACAGCGTAAAATTATGATAACAAACCCAAGGCACGCATGAATGAACTCACTTGTTCACTTTGCTGTTCCTGATAAGTGCGTACTCGTCGCTTTTTCTCACGTAGCAGTATTCGACACCTAGAGCACCTCAGTCTCCAGCCGCAGATTCCCAAAGTACAGATTTCTTGAAATGCAACTACTGCTTCAGTAACGTTTCATTTCGCGGCAATAAAGACATTCTTCTGCTGTCAGCATCGGCACGCATTTGCGTTAAGGGACACTTGAACCGAAAGAGCAATGCCATATTTGCGCTGTGAGGTTCTGATCATTTTCATTACACATGAAGGCAGTTTACCACGGCGGCCAGGTGACGGTGATGACGGTAATTCATCCGCCATCGACGATTCTGCGGACGACACCGTGTCATGCTGCGTCTCGGGCGTGCCCTCGTAAGGACAAAAGTTTTGCTGACGTCACTTCTGGACTATCTCAAGCTCGAGGGCGTTCAAGTTTGGCAAAATCGACATCACACGACGAGGACCCCAAAACATTTCGGCCATTACGGTTTCGCCACAGACCGGGACGCGGATAAGAAAGGCGAGACTAGCCGTACCCGACACGAGCCAACCCATGTTGTTGCTGAGGAAGTACTGAGCTTTACGCTCGAATGCAATCTTCGAAATTCGATTACTCAAAGAAAAAAGTGATTCAAAAAGAAATATTTCGTAACTGAGAGTGAGATATACTCTTCAGAGGCTTTCATAAAATCAAAAGGTTACCCTGGGTTGAAATTCACTTTACATGTCCTTTAATTACTGTTAGTTTACGTCTCCTCGGTTACTCCAATACCCGCCAAAGTAAATAAAACCAGTGGCTGCCTTCTCGAGCCTTGTTTTTCTCTGCCTTATGTGACGTTGTCCATTGACCTTCACCCTTCGTCGACGAAGAAGGAAGAAGCTTGCTGCGTTCAATGCATGGCCTCCGTGACCGCGTCCCGCGTGCTCTACGTGCAAACTCTCTACCCTTTTCAGCAATCGTTCATGGGTGTCGCAGCGGTTGCTTTATCTGATTCTTTGCGGAAAGCAATAAGGTGAGCATATGAGTGAACAACTCCAAATTAGCCAAATTAGCCAAACAGCCTTATCATCCGCTGAGAGGAGCGCAACGTCAATCTGTTTGCGAAAGTACCTATTATAGAAGTTGTACAACGTCACACTTACCTTAGCTTTCATGTCAGCGTACTTCTCATAGCATGTACGGATTGCACTGCACGTCAGGGTGAGGCCCTGCAGCGATAAAGTTTGCTTGCCACACTAAACACGAACAAAAGTTTGATGTAGCTTTAGTTCGGCGGCGGTTGGGTGCTCATGCATAAAGCGCAACTATGCAACACATGTAGGAATCCTGACGCCATTTAAGCCATTACAATTAATGTGTCCCACACTGTGATCTCATACTGCAGCAAACATATTGATTCTCTGTGTGACATCTCAATGTGTGAAATCTGCCGTACGCCTGAGAACTGTAGAATTCCATTGAAATAATCATATCTATGGAATTCAGCAGGAGCGAAGAAAGGAACATACGCGCACGTGTCCAGTCAAACACGAAGAACACTTTATTGTCCTCTTCTTCTCATAGCTTGCATGGCTAACACCACCTTTTGCTATAACGCTATAGGCATCAACACAACATATCTCCTCCCCTTAAAATGACTTCTAGCACACAAATTGTAGCCGCACGCATCTCTCCCTCTGTGAAAAAAAAATCATATTATACCGTTTCAAACTCAGTCCCGACAACAATGATGAAATAAGTAGTTAAATAGTAAACCACAAATACTGCACCAGGCAGAGGAACAGCTGAGAAATATGAATGAGACATGCAAATAGAGTTAGGAAGAAAAACAATCTGAAAAGCAATGTTCAGTGAGACACATAGTCACCGAAATGTTGAGGTGGATTCTCGCTCGTGTTGAGTGGCGTAGTGAAGGTTGATTGGCCACTTTTGGAGCCTGTGCTTGGGGTGCTGTCAGTTCAGTACATCTACTTCTCGTATTCCTGTCAACACCGGAGATGGCTGCTGAATGTAATCTTTGAATACTCTGTTAAATCTCTCCACCTGACCATTCGCTTGCGGGTACTATACCGAAGAAAACGAATGCGAAATACACGGCTTCTCGAGGAATGTCTTGAACAGCGCAGAGGTAAATTGAGGTCCGTGGTCTGAAACGATGTCGTCTGGGTACCCTTCCCGATTCAAGTAGTAATTTCATCACTGACTGAGAAGTCACGGTTGGCCTAGTGCAACTACTTGCTACTTGCTGTAATAGTAAATTAGAGTATTTGCAAATGTGCAGTCCTGTGGTGCTCCTTCAAAAGAGACGACGATGTCAATGGCTAGTTTTGCCATGACTTTGCTGGAAGCTGTACAGGTGTCAACGGCGCAGGTCGCACTATTGCAGACTTATCATCAGCTTGGCATACCGTGCAAGTCCTGATGAGTTGTCCGTGAGCAAGTTCTGATGACGTGCCAACCTTTACCTGGCCTGCACCACCACAGCTGTCTAAGGCGCTGTTTTGTCTCGACAATTCCAGGGTGTGACTCATGCGCAAAAGTCAAGAATGTTGACTGCAAAACGATTCGTACAGTGTCATTCGGGAAAAGAAGTTCTTCTAATACCGAAAGTTAATCCTGAAGATGAAAGAAAGGGAGTAATGCAGAGTTAACGCTTTTGCGGCCAGGACGTGAGAACGTAATTCGCTACTTGCTGCAGAATCGAATCTTCTCGTGTTGCTACTTGTAGTTGGTCCTTGGTAACGCATGATGATGATACCAAGGAAACGACCTCTTCGTCGAAGTCCATTTGTTCAGAACGTGGCAATACCAGGTTGGAGAGTGCGTCTGCAACTACGTTGTCGGACCCTTTCTTGTACTCGACCATGAAGTGGTAGCGTAGGACTCTTGCGGTCCATCTTGAGATACGTAAAAATCGCCTGCCAGTTCCTTGGTAGGCCAGGGTAATGAGGTGGGGTAACCAGGGTAGACAAGTGCCTTAGGTGCCATGGTAACCAGAACTTGATGATCAGTGCGGAGCGTTAATCTCCGACTATAAAGGTACGCATGCCAGTTGTCTGAAGCCCAGAGGCAAGCGAGGGCTTCCCTTTCTCCTGTGGAATAGTTGCGCTCTGCTGGTGCGAGTGTACGTGAAGCGAAGGCTACCATTTGAAGCTCGTGTCCTTTAACTTGTTGAAGAACAGCTCGAAGGCCATAAGCCGAAGCGTCCGTCGTTACTATTACTTTCAACGCCGGATCAAAAGGCTGCAAAATGTTGGCAGTTCCAAGCAGGTGCTTCAGCTCTCGGAACGCTCCATCCGCTTCTTGTATCCACTGGAAGTGTCCGCATTTCCGGAGCATTTTCCGCATTCCGTAATGGTTCCACCACGTCAGCAAATCGCGGAATGAACCGAGCATAGTATCCGACTAAGCCTAAATACGAATGAAGGCTTGGAATATCTGTAGGTGCCGGAGTTTCTGTAACAGCTTCAATCTTCACCTCTGATGGAGAAATGCCTTCCTTTGAAATTGTATGACCGAGGACAGTTCTCCTGCCTGTTTCAGAAATGCACCTGTCGTTTAGGGTTAAGCCACATTCTGATATTTTCTGTAGCACCTCCTCCAGATTTTTTCGATGCTCCCGCACGTTACGGCCGTAGACAACAATGTCATCAAGGTACACCATACCCCTGGACAGCCATTGAGAAGTGCTGACATCATTCGTTAAAACACTGATGGTGCCGATGCCAACCCAAAGCAGATACGTCGAAATCTGAAGAGTCAATCGTGAGTTATAAAAGTCGTAAGCTCACGACTGTCTGGACTCAGTTCCACTTGATGGCATGCTGAAGAAAGGTCCTATGTTGAAAAGACTGTTGCTCCAACCAAAGAATTGAGGAGCTCTTCCGTATGTTGTAGACGAAATGCGTCAACAACAATATTCTTGTTAGGCTCGCGTAGATCAACGCAGAAGCGCAAGGCGCCATTTTTCTTCATAACGACTACCAGTGGTAGGATCCATGAAGAGGCATCTACGCGTTCGATAACACATTATGTTTCAAGTAGTGCAAGTTCCCGTGAGACGTCGTCTCGCAATGCCAACGGTAACCGGCGCAGCTTGGCTGAAACCGCAACAACGTATGGGTGCACCCTAACTCTGTAAAATAATCCACATGCGAGACCCAGTTCGTCTCTGAAGAGGACATTTGTGCCTTAAGTCTTCAGGAAGGATGCTTGCTCGTTCGTGGGCATTGAAGCAGTTGAGCGTCTTGCCTTCAATACTGATATTTAGTTTCTGAGCAGCATCCCTCCCTAAGAGCGTCGTGCCTCGTTTAACAACGCGAAAACGAATTGTCGCAGTTCCTTCTTGGTACTGAACACTTGTAGAGAAGCAACCCACGACTGGAATGTGCCTTCCCAGAGTAGCTAAGTAGAGTCAACCTCTGCACTTTCAGCGGTGAAGTGCTTTTGAAGTGCCTCATGTAAACATCGTAAGACACGAGTGAGGCTGTAGATCCAGTATCGGCCAGAAGTTTAATAAGCACTCCTCCTACGCGCGTGTCAGAATGGATGGGTTCATTGTCAGTGGCATTCCTTGAGACGTGCAAACAAACTCCGTAGTCAACATCTGCTGATGACACGTTCTGCACGCTTCTCATTTTACTCCTGCAGACATTCTTAAAATGTCCTATCTTGCCACAAAGATGACATTTCTGATTCCTTGCCTCGCATGATTCATCATTGGCAAGATGGTTTGCTGCTTCACAGCGGAAACAAAAACGAGCATTCTGACCTGAAGTTGATGAAGCTGCCGCTGAAGATTTTGTAGATTTGGGCCTTTTATGAGGCTTCGCAGACGCGCTGGACAACATGCTGGACTGACGCATTGGCCGAAAATGCTTGTGCCGCTTTCACCCCAGCTTCGTAGTTAGCGGCTAGTGCCTTCTCCAATGTAAGCGTTGCACCTTCCATCAAAAATCTTTCCCGAAGCTGCTGCTATCACGTTCCCTCGATGAGCTGGTCACGAATAGCGTCATCTTGGAATGATCCGAAGTTGCAGTGAATTGCAAGAGAACGCAATTCCCCGACGTACCCTCTTGTAGTCTCCGTCGGAAGTTGAAGACGCTGTCGAAATTGATGCCGCTCTACTTCTGCGTTCACCACTGGGCGGAATCGTTCGTCGAGCTTCTTCACGACCTTCATAAACTCATCATCAGTCTGCCGACTTGTCTGTTGATCTGTACTTCCAACTGAAGGTAGCTGTTCATCCGTTTGCAATGTGCGTAGATGCGTTGTCCTTCTGCTCCCAAGCAATGAAGTAGGATGGAGGTGCGTCGTGCGTCCGAAAACCTATCTCCGCGAACTGCCTGCAGGAACGTTTGGAACAGATACTTCCACTGCGTCCACGGTAGCGTAGGGTCACCGGGTGTTTGAAGGAAAGGTTGCGGAGGCTGTAGAGGTAAGAAGCTCATACTGTCGAAAAACGTTTACGCTGGTCGCCAATTGTAGAATTCCATTAAAATAAGCATACCTATGGAATTCAGCAGGAGCGTAGAGAGGAACATACGCGCACGTGCCCAGCCAAACACGAAGAACACTTTATTGTCCTCTTCTTCTAACTTGCATGCCTAACACCACCTTGTGCTATAAAGATATAAGCGTCAACACAACAGCAACATTGTTGCACCCAGGTCAATTCTTGGGTGTCTGAATACTAGCTTCCTCTTTGCAAGGTGGAGTCACCCTTTGCAGAAGCGAACGCCGGAAAGCCGCCATATTTACTCCCACGCTTACCATGCATGAATGCTGTGTACCGATTTTACCAACGTTTTAGGCCTCCTCTCCTACTCAACTCTCTAATGCAGTGTGTCAATCAACTCTCTAATGCATCGCGAGCTATGCATGGGAGTCAATATGGCGGGAATTCGTATGCAGAGGGACCTATATTGAGGCGCCCCAGTCAATTCGTCTCCTTACGACACCTCCCAGCAGTATAACGCGAGAGAGTGGGGAGCCCGGGAAGGTGTGTGCGGTAGGAGACTGAGACCGGAGCAAAATGTGACGTCCCGCGCTCTGAAGAATTTGAAACTATGTTTTTTTGTAGTCGGTTTTATGCGGTTGTCTCGAAATGTAACGGAGGTGGGCAATTTTCACTCATGTCATTTATATTCCACGTACTGAGTCTTCGAGCGAAGCTGATTAAAAACGAATATACCAACCGTATTGGATTGTCAGCAGAAACTCCGTGCCGAGGGAACACAGACATAGGAGACAGACACAAAGATGCCTCAAAAGCACAAACCAACGCGCTTGCTTCCTAACTATTTTATCAGTTGAGACTTCGTTGTGTTTGTCCCCCTTTTCCGTGTTCCCTCGTCTCGGGGTTTCTACAGTGTGTATTTATATCACCAGCTCGCTTGCTTCCTGACTATTCCATCAATATATATCTACTATTGTTTTTAATATGGAACGGCACTTTAACTTTGCACCCAGAGTTAGAGTCAGCGTCGACTTATGCACTTTATTTACTTTTCTACCTACCTAGATATATCTATCTACCGAAACGAATTATTCATTGTAGGATGACAATAACAGGCGAATCTTGGTATTTACTTTTGGGCGGGCTTACTCATATTTTCCAAATGGCCCTCTGGCGGCTTTCACGTGCAGAACGGAAAGTCATGTATACTAAAAGCGTACCGTTTGCATGTACTTGACATGCAACTTGAGTGCATGAAATATGTCTTTCGCGCACTTTTCGAACAGTCTCGAAGCTGTGTGGGCCGCCTTCGCCTTTGTCAATACACCTGGAACATAGAAACGTAGCACGGGTGAGCGAGTTCATAGAACGTCTACTGATCGGTTATATCTCCTAGGACAGGCGGAACCGGGTTTCCCGGCAGGATTTCAGGATCGATGGCATATGGTTCCTGCTGATGTCGGGACAGGGGACACATTAACCCTCTTGTCTCCCGCCGCTATCTGCTGTACTCCCTCCAAGCGATCACGTCCACATAAGGTTTATAGTCATAGTAGGTATGCGGTAACAAAACCCCACACCCTGACGATATTAACTGATATTACGAGTAATAATTATGATACTATGGAATTAGGTCATACTATGGGCTTACTTGTGTCCCCGCTAGTCACTCGTTTTTAGCGGCTCAGTTGCACAAAATACGAAACCCATCGCACAGAAATTGATTATCGTGGTCATGTCAATCGCAAATGATATTGAACGAAAGTTGTCTCTTTCTGCGCCGAGTAGTATCACTCCACTTTTTCCGCCTTTATCAGAGTATGTTTGTTTTATTTACAGATTTTTTAAATGAAAAACTGCATCAGAACTGCATAGACTCCGTTTTGCAGACTGTTGCTGATACCGCTGACTCGTTACCTAAAATTCATTTATTAACATTTTAAATAGGGGATTTCGGGCAAAAGTCACATAGGAGAATGGGAGACAATCCTCGTTGTGAGCCACTCCCCTTTCCAAAAATCTTGAAAAAAGCACGTAACCTGATATATACGCAAATTAGCATTATAGGCAAATCAGCCGAAACCGCGCGCATCGAAGGCGCAGGGAGCATACACCGTTAATTCCACGTCAGAGGGCGGCGTGCTTTGGACCGATGGAGATGATCGAAGTAGGAGGTGATCTACGGGCTAGATCAACAGCTCCGTGGCCCGGATAACCTTCCAGCGATGAAGGTCGCGCGGTCCTGAGGGGCTCTGTTTTGTTATCACTTTTGTCCAAAAGCGTCTAATTGAGTTGTTAAAGGTACTGTAAAGCAGTAGAGAAGCATGGTATGCCGGTGATGTGACCAGAGACTTTGTTGCTTCTAAATACCATTTGCGGAACCATACGACCGTCAACGCGCTATAAATATTTTTAATTTGCCATGAAAGATGCGGCGTAATGGAGCGGTGCGACGCCTGGTGTCAAACAACCCCCTGTACAGCGGGCAACACTGAAAATTGGTATTACACACTATTACATCGGAAGTTCGTTATTTTAGTAACCATATTATGAGTTTTCTTGTGTACCTATGCATTCTGAAATCCTTGTTAACAGTTTAACCTGTTAATCCCTGTTTTCGCGAAGTAACCCAGCGCTGGCCGCTGTTCGATGGAGGCTTTCCCTACTTCACTGCTGCGCCTGCGCGCTCCTTCTGTTCGCGGCCTCTTTCGAACGAACAAACTCTCTCTGTGAACCTCTGTGAACAAACAAGTCCCGACGCTGTCTGGCTTCTTGAACGTCTGACACATTTTTTTCAACGGCTCAGCATTTCATTTCAGTTCGCTTATGTGTTTATCCTCGGATGTGGATCGTGGTGTGGACTGCAGGGACGGATTTTATGGTGCATTGTTATGTCGGGCCCAGTGTTATACGTGTTTTCTAATTAATGGCACCGTCGATTGGAATAAAACCTGCGCAGTTTTTGTCCTGGTGGCTTGGACTATCGAATAGCCATACTAAGTCACATTTGATCGGTGCTGCTTTACAGTACCTTTAATGAATTGCAAGTAATTAGTCGTGCAGAAGTCACGAACTGTCTTCGAGGGAATGTCCTCCTAACCGTAACCCTCCAGCAGAAACGGTATGTCTGCTGTTCTTCCAGCTTTTTCTTGTAAAACGTCTGGTGCAGCTGAAAACAACACACACTCTAGATTGCGGCACTAACACACTCTCTCCTTTAATATTCTGCAGGTATTTGTTTTAATAATGTGAAATGTAGCGGTATAGATGTCTGAACTTGAATGAACATGAATATCTGAAATGTCTGAAGTGAGAAGGACGATGTTCTCTGGAGTTTTATGAGACACGAAAGAGTACAGACTGAGCGAATTGGACAGGAATGCGAACAGGTTTCAACCTGGTCTTGACTCTGTGACCGTCCTCGGTAGCTCATTCGGTAACGTGCTCGCTTGCTGAGCTCAAGATCGCGGGTTCGAACCCGGCCGAGGGCGGTAGCAATGTGGGGGAGGTAAACATTGATTCCAGCACCGTGCGTCGGAGATTTCCGGCGCACGTCAAAAGAACCCCAGGTGGTTCAAACTATCCGCAGTCCTACCAGTCCTACGTGCAACATGTCGCCACACTGCACAGACAAACCTTTAGTGTACCATTATTATTATATTGACTCTGTGCCGTCCTCTTCATTCCGTCCGTGTTCTTGGCTGTCAACTGAAACTACAACACATTTTGCTCTTCGTGTATAAATGAATGCACGTCATGAATCCCATCCTATTTAAATTTTGGTAATTTTCAGGAAGAAAGTAAAAATCACCCTAAAAAACTGAAAAATATAGGCTCCTTTTGTGATGTTTAAAACTGTCGCAAAAATACAGACACTTTTACGTCACTGCTCATGGACTCTGTTCGTAAGCGTAGGTGGCTGGTATTCTATTGAAATCCAAAATGAAATTATACTGATGTTTGACAGCGCTGTGGTGGACAGTATTTCATCCAATTACACGTTTAGAGCTCATTACCATCGCCGGGATCATCAAAACGTCACCACAACAATACGCATTATTTATTTTGTTTATTTAATAATGTACACCTAACCGCTCTGAGCGAAGGAACTTATAACATACTAAGAATATAAAAGGGAAGAACTAGAGTAACCGTAAGGTTGGCGAATGGCAAACGTGTTTCCTCTTAACATCACTAAGGTTGCCCATTTTGAGCCCGTTATCAGCCACGTACCAAAGTAAGTCTCGCTGGAGTAAAATCACATGGAACAATTGACATAAAGTGCACTCGACTTCGACGTAGCTTCAGAATGAATCCGGAGTACTGCTAGGTGACTTAAACCCATAATTCTGTCTGTTAAGAGGTCTTGGAAAGTTCACAAGTTCAGCAAATGACAAGAAAAACTGCGTAGACATGGTAGTTTAATACTCCAAGGACAGCAGTTCGCTCTACTGTGCCTTGTGTTTGTGCACTCTGTAACTTTAAAAAAAAATTGCCAGTAAAGTATTTTCGTTTGAAAATCAGAGGCTGAATAGCACATTCGGTGGCGCGTTAGGCTATTTACCTAACGGTCCGGGGTTGGAGTTCCCGTTCGGCGCTGTTATTACCACGGTAGTTCGCATGTGACAGTTCCAAAATTTAGCAGATAGACGTCACTATTACTAGACTTAAACTATTGAGCTTTATGTATAACAAACGTGGACTGTGGCTATGAGCGGCATCCCGGCGTGGGCAGTTGAAGGTTGGACAGCAGGAAGGAGGAGGAGGGCAGCGGGGTTAGTATGGCGTCCAGGGCCGACTCCATGGGGAACTGCGCTGAAAAACTTGTGGAAATTGTCCAACAGGAAACCCACTGGGAGGATTGGAACCCACCCCGTCCCAATCTTCAGCAAGACTTTGTCTATACAGGGTGCTTCACGAAGATCCCCCAACTGAATAATTCAACAACGGCGCCACCTATCGGTCAATTATTTTTCGGTCAGCATCCTTGATGTGCCGACCACAAACTGGCCGCTCAGTTTCTCATTTGCATGCACTCGTTAATTAGACATCCTGACTTTTTTCGTATACTTCGCTGGGCTTTGGTACCTGTGACGTAGCAATGGTCACTCCGACAGAGTGCAAAACCAGTAAAAACATGGCTTCTACTTTTCGCGTTTTTTCGAGTAACTAACTGGTTTTGGTTTACAAATTTCTTGCGCTCAACTATGCTGCGCTCGAATTCGTGTTCAGACGCTTTCATTGGTGGTGGGAGAGCCGCAATATAAGGAACACCGCGAGTGAGGGTATGATATAGATCTCGTGTTCTACTATACTCGTAAACAGGATCGCGGTCATGTCATTGGTTGGGCCAGACAGTGCGACTTTATCGCTATAATGACAAGCACTTGCCAAAAGCGATAAAGCTATTTCGCGCGGGACGACAGTGGGCTCCTGTTAACATGGGTAGGATCGACATCAGATGAGAGCTTTTGTAGCGAAATGCGCAATCCGTAACTATCTCCAGAAGGGTGGCTAGGTAGAACTAATTTGCTTTTATAAAACCACAAATAGCTTTATCTTCATTGGCATGTGTTTGTCATTATAGCGATAAGGTCGCGCTGTCTGACCCACCCAGTGACATCACCGCAGTCCGAGTTCAGTAGAAAACGAGAAGCCATATCATACCTTCGCTCGCGGCTGTTCTTTAACTTGCGCCTCTCCCGCCACGAATGCAAGCGGATGTACATGAATTTGAGCGCAGGATAGTTGAGCGAAAGATCGCATTCCTACACTTCTCTGCGCAAGGAATTTGTAAACCGAAACCGCTTAATTACTCGAAGAAATCTATAAAATTCGAAGATATTTTTTACACGTTTTGCATTCTGTCATGGTGACCACTGCTACGGCACAGGTACCAAAGCCCGGCGAAGTAAAACAAAAAAGACAGTTTACAACACAAAAGTTTATTTAACTAACGAGCGCATGCAAATGGGAAACTGAGCGACCAGTTTGTGGCCGGCGCACCAAGGATGCTAAACAAAAAAGTTTCCCGATAGGGGGCGCGTTTTTGGAATTATTCAGCCGGGGGATTTTTGTGAAACACCGTTTCTAGCTAACGAACGGATTCTTGTGCCCGCTCCTCCATGATACCCGTAATTAATTTCCAATTTCGAAAGGGATATGCATACATACTTACATTAGCCTAGAATTACTAGAAAACAAAATATAGTTACAAGAATCCAATACACCGAATTAAAGTTAAATCAAGCACGAAATAATAGCTAATAAAAATGACCAAAATAGCAATCTAAGCACATCTCGTTCCACTACATTAAACCACCACGTGCAGCACCCACTTGTTCTCCCACCAGCCCGCGTGGTTCAGTGGTTAGCGTGATGCCCATGTCACGTCGACACTGGCAGCTACCCGGGTTGGAATCCCGGTGCCGGCTGCTGTGCTGCCTGGGTTGTTTTCCACAGACTCTTCCAGACATATGTCGGCACAGTTCCCATAGAAGCCGGCCCAGGGCGTTAGACGTGACTTTGCCCACATCTGTGAGGCCGACAACGACGAGCCCTTTCAGCATCACCACCACCCTTGTTCTGTTGAGATGTTCATGTACTCATTCTATCCACGCTCTACTGAGGAATGGAATAAGGTAAGCTAACAGAAGAAGAAAAAATGTGTGTTGCGAAACTCTAACCGAATTTGTTCCAATATTGCAAAAATCCACTTGATGTGTGTCAACCTCCTGTACGTGAACTGCAAGCATTTGCGAAAGTTTCCTAAGTTGTAAATGAATCAGAAGAAAACACGATGTTCAGAATGGCTTTCTAAGAAGTACAGTCCGTGCATGACATACATGCGCTTGGCTTTCGCGAATTTTATTATTCACGATTGAGGCGGCGCGACTACCGAGAAGAAAATGCGCGAGAGCACGATTCTAGTCTGGCGCGTGCCAGCTGTTCTTATCTGGCTGTTGCAGCCATGTCTGTTTCCTACATATCCATGTATTAAAGAGGTTTGCTGAACCCGTCCTACGATTATCTCAACGACTGCATGCCTAAATCGGCCACTTTCTTGTTTCGGAAGATCACTTCTCATCTTACATTGTCAGTTCCGGCATATTCAAGCTGGTAGAAACGGCACCGCCGCGATCCCAATCTAGACAGCAGGAGCAAAGAAGGGGTCTAGAGGAATCAGCGGCAACATCACAATTTTGCCAGTTTCGGTTTTCGAGTTGCCTCTATTGTGTACCTTGGAAATTTTGGAAAGCTGGCTGTCCAATCTTCTTCTCTGATAGTCGCCTTTGCCTCATTCCCGAATCTTAACTTTTGTGGGCTCACCCCCTCCTAACCCTCGCGAAAGCCAGGTGCCAACTGTGCTGGAAATACAAACACATGTTCACTATGAAAGTAATCATCGACATACCCACAGCGACCTCGATACTTACTGAATTTTCCACCGCAATCTTGGGCGTCTGACGTCACATTTTGGTTCTGGAACTTCACCACTGACACAGTATTCGCTCCGCAGCAACAGAATACCACAAGGCAGATTGAAGCTGTCAATGACGATGCCCTCTGTCCCTGGATTGCAAGGTGCACCCGGTAGTGTCGTACAGTGTCCTTTAACGCGTCGTACATCACTGTTTTGCAGGCTGCGAATCTCGACCTCCAGGGGGGTCGTGATGCACCGGGGGGGGGGGGGGTCACGAACGGCTCGGGAATTTGAAAATAGAGACAGAAAATGATGCCCTTAGACGATTCTCCGCCCGCTATTCTGCGTCAAGAAGAAAGAAAAGAAAAAAGAGCTCCTGTAGTAGTGGACCCCGAGGCCTAATGCCCTAGCCACACTGCAAACCTAATGTGTTAAACGGAATAGTTGTGACTTCACCTGAAACCAACCATCAGGTCGACTGACATCGTTCTCTCACATATTTATAGGAGGCGTACGCCTTTCGAGTTACAACTGTGTCCAGCATAATTGTCACAAAAGAGGCGTACGCCTCCTGTTTTCAACGAATCAGGGAAGGGAACGATGTCATTCGAGATGATGGTTCCTTAGGAGGTGAAGTTACTGCCACTCCATTTAATGCATTTAGTTCGCCTTGTGGCTAGGATACAACCAACGGGATAGCAAGGGAAAGACGGGGTAGAAAGGGAAAGGGATAAACCAGCAGCCATATTTGAAGCCACCTGGATGGCGCCATGTTGACCTCATCTTGCCTTGTTTGCATATGGAGGACATAGAGACCCATGCGGTCAGCGTCTTTGAGCGCGTACTCTTAGAAATTCCCTGGCATTTACAGGATGTACATTAGTACACATATCTCTACCAAGTGTTTAATGTATCGCACCTGATCAAGCACGGTTCCGTCCGAAAGCTTGTTTTTCAGTAAAATAAATGTTCAATCTTTTTAAATACTTATTTGCCGCCAATAATCTAAGGAACCGTCTTTGTAACGAATTCAGCTGGTTTTTTCGTGCAGAAAAAGTTGCACTGGCTCCAGTGTGCATGTTCCACGACCGCTTCAACCCAGCGTGCGTCGCTCGTTTCATTGGCCCTTGGGTTCGCTCTTCGTTTATATTTTGCCTTGACCGAAGGAGTGCGAGAGGTCACCTGAAGCCCCAGAGTTCATGGGGAAACGCCAGGCGGTTGCGCGCTCCAGGTATCTCTATCTCGTTTGGGGGGGGGGGGGGGGGTATCTTTACTAGAACAAAGGAAAAAAGAAAAGGGAAAGATCAGCCAAACGGGACGCCGGCTTGCTATTCCACAAAGAAAAGGAAGGCGAAACAAATACAAGAATAAAATAACTGAAAAAGACAATTAGAAAAGAATTAAGGAATAAAGGATGGACTAACAAACGATGAAAGAAGGATGATATGGATTACAGAAGATGCCTTAAACAAAACATCAGGTTAATGAGTTGAGGGTGAGAGTGCAGCACTGAAGAATGAGACAGACATCTCGTTGGGTATAACAAGTTCAAGTAACTGAACGGGAACAGCCATTCCCGCTGGCATGTGTTTTCTTTTTCTTTTTTTCGGTGGTTTCTAATTCAGCATCAGTTTTGGCTATAATTCTTCATGCACTGCAATCGAAAAGCTTGTGACATTGCGAACAGCCGGTGCGGGTCGCCAAGCGATCTTCTATAATTTCGATGGGTCGCTGGGTAACAGATTTCAGGGAACACTATCGTACGGGATAACGTCGTGGTTCTGCGCTATCCCCGAAGCTCTCTTTATCTTTCACGCGTGTGCAAAACCACAAA
Source organism: Ornithodoros turicata (assembly GCF_037126465.1). Lineage (NCBI taxonomy): Eukaryota > Metazoa > Arthropoda > Arachnida > Ixodida > Argasidae > Ornithodoros > Ornithodoros turicata. The sequence continues at coordinate 161,253,986 of NC_088201.1, read as the reverse complement.
CGCTCTCCCTTATACGTGCGGGAAGGGGATAGCGTACAGTGCGCTAAAACTCAGTAATAGCTTTGAGACTTTTCATACCTTCAGCATGGCTGCTTCTTCAACAAATGCTGGCGAGGCGTGTTTAACAGGAAAGGTAATCCGTTCGTTTACTGTCATCCGTATTTGTCCTTCTTGCAGCTGGACATGTAGAGTTTGATGCAAGTGGGCAAACTTGTCACCTTGTTTGCTCCCGTTCACCTTTTATTTCCTGTCACGCGTTCAGAATACAGTGGGCGGCAACTACTCTGATCCTGCATGCTAACAAGAAAATTAGTAATTGTACTCCTTTTGGAGACTAAATGCATTGCCACAAAAAATAGTTCATTTCGGGAGTAAATGCAAGGGAGTTACTGAATGTCACATAGTGTCACTCTTTTCTAAGAGTCGCAGGTACATAATTCATGCTCATAAATGAAAATATCTGAAATCAAACCGTCAACAGGGATATATCGAGTGATATAAAATCTTGCGACATACACAATTTGGAAGAAAGAAGCGCAAACTGTTTCTTACTCTGTATCGGTAGAAAATTGCTAAAGTTGACTGAGTTACACAGCCTTATACCATCAAGTTCACAAAGAGCACATATTTACGTAGACTGTTGCATTCGCAAGACCATTTGCGAAGCTCATTGAAAATTTGCAGTGCTGGGGAGTAGACATCCGGTTAGGGAACTAAAATGGGTAGTAATTGCAGTCTAGGGGCTAGAAGCTGCGATTACCGGCATTAGCTCCTCTTTTCTTAGAGCGTGGCTGTTGGATCACATTGCACAACCAGCTTTAAGGGACTACTAATTTACTATTTTCTCCTTGATCGTTGATGGTAGAGATGCTCCGAATACGCAACCGACGTGCCCCGTTCGGAAGAAGACTGTTTATATAGAGTATTCGGGAATCGCGATAAAACTATTATTATCATCAAAATCATCAAAATTATCATCAAAACGTGCACCTTCGGACTCGTACCAGGCCTTGTTACACGGGTAAGCATCAACGGTCGTTGACACGAATGGCCGTTGAACATGGGGTAGCCGTAGCCTGCCACGTGCTAACTTATCAAATAACATTGAATCCAATGTTTCCTGACAGGTTCACAGGTTATACGATTGTTCGAGCAAGTTCAGTTGCCATTGCTTTCAATGATCATTGAACACTGTCCGTGTGACAGTGAAAGGGTTGTAAAAAATTAAATAAATCTGATCAATTTGATTTAAATCGGGTTTATTTGACTTTCAGCAGACCTTTAAGTCAGGGAACGGCGTGGGTTATGGTAACAGAAACGGACACGGTATATCACCGAAATTGGAGATGGCAACGATACTGAAAACAGGAACGCATACCACGGTACTCCACTACTGGAAACGGAGACGAAAATGATCGTGCGGTATCGAATACGGGTAATGGCTATTGCTGTTGCGCCATGACATGAGCGACTTTTCATGTTATTTTGCATTTTTTTAAATTTTCCTTATTCACAGTAATATATGCTCTCAATTACGCACAAGAGTATGGGAAGCACAATATGGGATCCTCACAATGCCCGTCCCAGTCCGCGTAAGTGATGACATCAACACACGTGACCTACTCAACATATTCCACGACCATAGCCCGTGCATGGGAACCTGTTTTTATTTTATTCTTTTAATTCTTAGCGTGGTTATGTGAGTAGCGTTCACTACTGAGAGCGTGTGCCTATGTATGCGACATTAGAAGGAAGTCTGGTCCCGCCCAACTTAAGTTGCTGGACTCCAAGTTTGACCACAACACTCTATACCAGATGAAGACGTGTTTCTCTAGATTTAAAAAAAGTCCCATGGGATGAACGGATCCCACCGATGCGAAATGACTTGTGTAGTGTGTGCACGTGATATCGAAGCAGCATTTTGGCAAAACGGGATGCTGCCAGAGCTGAAATCGCAGCCAGCCTTACATCCGTTACGGTTACTCCCGCAGCCAGCCGTTACAGTAACAGAAAGAGTACTAGAAACGTAACGGAAACGAAAGGCTGGTATCAGAAACAGATAACGGAAATGAAAATATTGGAAATGGAAACGGTAACAAGAATATGCCCATTAAAGGGAGACCCCGCAAAAAGTAATACAACAGAACAAAAACGTGTTGAGATAGCAGTGCGGCGTCAGTCCGTGCCGTATGATGTTCCAGTGAATACAATTTCTCATCCCCAAGTAGCGCAGATAATTAGAAAAGGAATAATTTCTTTTGAGTGATTATGCTCTCCTCCACGGAAACGCAACCCAAAAACACTATAGGTTTCACCTCACCGGTATTCCTCATGTACGGCCTTCAGTAAGTTTTGCTTTTAGCGGTGGCGAATATTTTAGAACGAAATGGAAGTAGCATATGACTGGTCATCCATGTCGCACGAAGAAGTCACAAAATGCGTGCCCGAAAAGCAACCGGTGGGCAATATCAGACTACTGGTGACGTCATGCACGGCACAAGACGTAGGAGAGGGAAGCTTCCCAGCTCTTTTGGCAACTAACGATACCCCGACTGCCAAATCAACTTTATTCAAAATTTCGGAAGAATGTGTTGAACTTATTTACGTAGCCATTATAATAGTTTTCGAGTGTCCCATAGTATGGCTTTGAAACTTGGAATGCAGGTTGATATCGTGCAGCTGAGCGTCGTTTGCATTTATCTGTGATGACATGTGATGATGTGTCGCAATCCCTTCATGAGGTGCACAATAACATTGCTGAGACGCTCACAAACCTAATTGCGGTGTTTTTGCATGTTTCATAACAATGCACCAACACAACCGACATAGTGGCTTACAGAAAAATAGGTTGAGAGTGGTTACGATCAGCACATTTGTACACTTGGGGAGGTTGCAGGTAAATTAGAATGAGGACTACATTTGTAAGTTAGGATTGTTAACGGCAGCGGACAGAGGAAAAAAGTTGTTCCAGTCGTGAAACTAAGATTCCAGAAATGTTTCCCGGTGAAGACCCCATATTTATTAAAATTAACAATTAAAATTATATATATATTATTATAAAATATTATATAAAAATATAATAATAAAATATTATATAAAATTAACAGTGATGGCCAGTAGTTAACTACATGTAGTTAAACTACTAGTTAAACTACCTGATTGTAGTTAAAAAGTAGTTATCAACTACTTGCAGAAATGTAGTGGCAACTACTAGTTAAACTACTATTTTAAGTAGTTAGCTACAGTAGTTAGGTTACTTAAGGTGCTAACTACTTCCGATTTTGCCGCAAGCTTTACGGCACGATTGTGCTTCCGACTTTTACCTTGAGCTACTTGTTTGATGAGAACAGAGGTGCAGAGCAATTGTGTTGTGCATGTGTACTAAATCTTCACTCTTAATGCTTGTCTAGTGAAGCCTCATTTGATTTGCTGTGAAATAATTCTGCAACTTAGTTTATCGCGTAGGCACAGAAAGAATTCCGCCGCAAGCTTTGTATTTGACGATCGTAGGAATTGCTTGAGCCAAAGTTTATTATTGCTTGTGATTCATATTTAGGTGTCCAAGAACAATACAAGGGATTGGTGTTGGTGAACAACGTTAAGTAGTTATAGATGTAGTTAAACTACATTGCAGTAGTTAAAAAAGTAGTTTTAACTACTCCCCCGAAAAGTAGTTGAACTACTAGTTAAACTACTCAATCACAAAGTAGTTAGTAGTTATAGTTAAACTACTGTAGAAGTAGTTAGTGGCCATCACTGAAAATTAATATACAATTATATATATATAAATATTCATCAAAATTAACAAACCAGAAAAACAGTGGTGGAGTGAATGCATCCCGCATTTATGCCGTTCTCTCAGCGTACCTTGTGCTTTCTGCGGATATTATTCAGCAAAACTTTTTTTCGTCCACGCTGCTGCTAAATGCGGATGGCTTTTCTGCATTGTTGCAAATAGAGGCACACAACGCAAAAGTTTTATCGGCTAGCCTCCGATTTCATGTATGTAATGGTCACGGCACATTTCGTTGTTAACTGCTGCTAGGTATATAATGAGCTGCTCATGTTTGCAGATGGAGCACAATTAGATGACGTAAAAGGCCGCGTCTTGAGGCTCAGGCGCAACACGACACATGCCTAGAGGAAGGGATGTGATCTTTATTTATTTTTTCGTTTTGGCATTTGTGGTGGCGCTTCCCTGCTTGAAAGCTGTTTCATAAAAAACTGAGTAGTGCCATAGGTTATTTATTGGCTCCTGCTTATTTTGTTCATGTCAGAAATTTCTTCAAGCAGAGGGTAGTGGCTGGAAAGGCTTATCAGAAAGCGGTATATGCACAAATAACATATTGGATGGTACCGCAAATGTTGCTATCAATACCCAACCTTGTGTTCCCAGGATCTCACATGTAGGTTGGTCACCGGTGCATTGGAGTACCTCACAAACTCGTCTCGAAGCGCCTCCCACGCTGATAACGCAGCTGTCAACCACGATCTGACACCATTCAAGGTTACCTTGATAATTTGCTTTGATAAAAAGGTAATTTGATAAAAAGGTTGTGTGTGTTTTGCGTAATACTGTATCGCCTTTTGCGCTTGCCTGTACAACATGAATGTGGATTTTTTTTTTTTTTCAGCTGCAATTCTCCGTTTTGTTGTGTCTGTTGAGCTTAACAAAAATAAGTGAATTGTTCTCACTGGCTGGCTCTCTGCACACTTTTATGCATTACTCCTCACTTCGAACATAGTTTTTCATTCTACATATCTTTGGTAAAGCGACCATGGCTTCTCGTCACATCAGAATCACACTTGTGCACAATGTGTCAGCATGTGGCCTTTCAAGTGTTCGCAACATCAGGGCTGTTACAAGTGCTCTGGATAGACTTCCATTTTTGTAAGAGACCTACGTGCAAGATTTCCTTTTCTGTTGGTGCATTTTGCTACATTGGTGTGTTGCGTAAATGTCTGACCATTTCCGCACAATATACAGAGAGTTTATTTTTATTCGCATCATGGCAGCGCTAATTTGGCAGGCGGGCTATGTTAATTTTAAATAAATTAAATAACCCATCTAAATAACCCATCCGTAGTTACAAACATTTCCGACATTTCCTGACGTACGTGTTTGTAACTACGGATCGATTAATTTGCGAAAACTCACATAACCCACCTGCCAAATGAGCGCTACTCTGTTGCGAATAAAAATAAACACCCTGTATAAAATGCCACATGTTGGCGTAACCTTTACGGGCAGGTGCTGGATTGAAGGCCGGAACCTCTAAATAGTGTGCGTCTTTGTAACCTTTATAAAAGGTACTGCTCAGAGGGTACTTGGTAACTTCTGAAATAGAGGGTAAAATATTGCGATTTTTTACCCTTTACTAAAGGGTACAGAGTTAAGAGTGTACTTCGAAAATAGCCGTCAAAAAATGATCAGCTTATTGACCTTTAAGCGCCAACAGCAGGAGGCGTTTCTCCAGCGTTTATCGAGCGTCCTGACGCGGCAGCCAGAGTTTCCTTCCCAGAGAGATTACGGAAGCATTTGCATGAGACGGCGTCCATCCGCCGTTGTAGAAACGCTGCAATGCGTGAGCTTCGAGGTTTTTTTTTTTTTTTTTCTTTTCTTTTGCCAGGGTCATTTGTCGCTGAGAAAAGCGCGACGCTCTGCCGCTCGCAAAACGCCTCATGCGGTTGGCGCTTTACTATCCGTCACGATCGCAAAGTGGAAGCTCATCGCGCACAGAATAAAGGCAAAAAAAAATATCGGTTTTTGACGCTGACTATTCGTTTTTTTTATCAGTGCGTAGTGGACGAAACATATGGTATAGCAAGTTGTATTTCCAAATACCTTGACACGCTAAACCTGGACAACTCGGTTGATCTAAGTTGCCAGAAGGGTGCAAGTGCCAAAATCAGTCGAATTGCAAGGGGAATCATCCCTCCCGTCAGCTGCTGCAGGAGGTCGGACTTCTCTGTCAGCCAGACCTGCGCGCTGAAGCAGAAACCTTATGTAGTGAACCTGTGTTTACGATTTATTTGCCGTTTTTATGTAACATACGTCTCGACTCAAGTCCCAGTACAAAACTTGAAAAGTAACCTCTGTCACTGCAGGAAGTATATAATAACGCTGGAATTTGAAGTATTGTGTCTTCTGCGGCGTTTTCACTCTCGAGAATGAAAACATTCGCACTAGCTGTGCGGGACTCCCTCCAGGAAAGAAAATTGCGCAGCAAAGCAAAATGTTTCCCAAAGGCTTCCCTTGCACAGATGGTTGACACTTCGCAATGTGCATTTTTTATACTTGATCACCGCCTTCACTATTGTCCCCGTACAGCTCAAAGTTACTTCGCAGTCTGGGTTACTGGGTTACAGAGTAATTTCTCAGTCTACTCCAGCACTGTGGACGTCCCGACCCGACAGCAAAGGCAGTATATATAGCCCACATGTCGGAGTCATAAATACAATTTATCATTCAGTTTCGGTAACTTCGTCACGGCGGTATGAAGTGTCCTTCCCATACAGCGCGTACATTGAAACTACAGAGAGGTCAACATAAGTCTGTGCACTATACTGTTGAGTAATTAAGTGTACAATGCCCATGATGATTACACTAGAGCGGAATTGTATTACCTCAGCATTTTAAATAACGTCTACATCAGAAAGTCAAAGCTTATCATTTAACTTCAAAAGCAAAATAACATGAATGCGCCAAAAAAGGTCACAAAAATTACTCATAGATAGATTGTTCCTCAACTAATCACTCGAGGAGCGCTTTTGTTGTGATACTGGAGTAGATGTATGATGTCGACTTTGGGGGATTACCAGAATGCAAAGATATACAATCCTCTGCACTGCATACCTCTCTGGCTGATCGCATATGAAGCAATCATCAGTCTCCTCTGGACGTGAGGTATACGCTGCTGGGCTTTGTGTTGAAGTACTGGATCTTTGGTAGACGCCCTGTTCACGCCCTGCTAGGGGTCTTTAGCTCCGCGACATCACATTGTATGTTGCCTTCCATGGCGCCGTGGCTTAGGTGGTTAAAGCACCTGTCTAGTAAACAGGAGATCGAGGGTTCGACTCCCTCCGGTGCCTAACTGTCCCATCATTGTCGTGTTTATGTTACAGTTTTCGTAGACTGTCTTGTTCACGCCCTGATAGGGATCGTTAGCTCTGTGACGTCGCATTGTATTCTGGCTTCCATGGCGCCGTGGCTTAGGTGGTTAAAGCGCCTGTTTAGTAAACAGGAGATCCAGGGTTCTACTCCCTCCGATGCTTAAGTGTCCCACCATTGTGGTGTTTATGCTACAGTTTTCGTAGACTCTCTTGTTCACGCCCTGATAGGGATCGTTAGCTCTGTGACGTCGCATTGTATTCTGGCTTCCATGGCGCCGTGGCTTAGGTGGTTAAAGCGCCTGTTTAGTAAACAGGAGATCCAGGGTTCTACTCCCTCCGATGCTTAAGTGTCCCATCATTGTGGTGTTTATGTTACAGTTTTCGTAGACTCTCTTGTTCAGGATATCAACAACTTCATTAAATACACTTCGGTCCCTGTTTGCTCGAAGCCTTCGTCGATGCCTCGGAGTTCCCAGAATGGCTGAAACACGGCAAGTACTGGCTGAAGCTGGTGAGCTCCCGATTGAAGTTCTCCGTGAACGGGAAACGGCTCGGCACTACATCCGTTTGCGTGCTCACATTCCCCGCCACCCGCTACTCAGGAAAATTCGATACCACCCTGAAAGCGACTTCTATCGAGTAGCGAGGAGGACACGCCAGACTCTCACTGGCTTCATAACTAAGGACACTATATCGCCGGAAGCCCCCTGGTCTCTACCGGTACCGCCCAGTTTTGTACGCCTCCCAAACCTTCTGGAAAGAAGAGATCAGGTCCCCCTCAAGTCCTCCGAGCCCATTTTCCTGCTCTGGTAGACGCGAAGTTTTCTACGTTTACGGCAGCATATACTGATGGCGCATCCCGAAACAATAAGTCCGCCTCAGCCTTCGTCATCCCATCCGAAGGCGTCGTACACGGAAGACGCCTCTCACATCCAACCTCCTCCACAGCTGCGGAACTCTATGCCATTCTTTTCTTTCTACAACACATCGCTGATTTTCCACCCCGGGAATGGGCAGTCTTTACAGACTCCAAATCTGCCCTTCAAGCAATTGAAAATTCCGGCATACGAGGCCCATCCGCACCCCTAGTCACAGACGTGCTAATGGCTTACCACACTATCTGCGCCGCAGGCCACAGGCTAGTTCTCCAGTGGGTTCCAGCCCACTGTGGTGTCGTGGGGAACGAGCAGGCCGACAGCGCCGCAGAAGCAGCACTCTCGCATCGGAAACGGACCCGTATTGTTCTGCTGAGAGGAGACCGCCGTTCCATTCTGCGACGCCTAGTGACACCCCTGGCTTCCCGCCAACGGACAATCGACATTCTTCCCCCCTCTATGTTGAACAGAGTTCATCCCACGCTCGCTTTCCGCATGCCACGAAACACCTCTCGTCAAGATGCTGCATTAATCCACCGAATGCGCCTCGATGTGGCCTTTACAGCTCAGTGGCGTTACCGCTTGAGGCAAGTTGACTCTCCCACCTGCTGCCACTGTGGTGCTCTTGAGGATCTGGAGCACATTCTTCTTCATTGCCCTCACTACGAACCTTCCCGAACCACACTCTCCAAGTCTCATGCGGTTTGACAGGCGTATTTTTTCACGGTGCGTGGCCATGTAGAGTGCTATGCAGCGCGATATTCTCAGAAACACGCACCATGCAGGCCGGCCTTATCGTTTCACCTAGGGGACGCCGGCAAACAGAGAGTGATCAGCACTGCAAAGGCGCGCATTCACATATGCAGCTGTCAGTCATAATCATATTGTGTGCATCGGCATCAGCTCTTTCAGAGAAAAAGTACATTCTAAAAAAAGGAGTATTTTACTCCTCTTGGGGACTAAATGCGTTGCCACTGAAAATAGTCCGTTTCAGGGGTAAATCCACGGGAGTAAATGAATGTTACAGAGTTGAGACTGCATTTCACGTTCTGTTCTAAGAGTCCCACGTGCAAAATTCGTGTGCATGCATGAAAATACTTTGAATCAAACCGACAACAGTGATATATCGAGTGATATCAGAACCTTGCGACATAAATAGGGCACAATTTGCGAGGAAAGAAACGCTAACTGTTTCTTACTTTGTATGGGCGGTAAAATTAAATTCTAAGTTTCTGAGTTTCTTGAGTTTCTGAGTTTTAGAGCCTTTTGACATCAAATTGACCAAGAGCACATACTTACGTAGACTGTTGCATTCGACTGTTGACCTCATCCCATAAACATTCATGTCGTTGTTTTTGTTGTCGTTGCATGCGGAAGACCATTCGCGAAGTTGAGTGACAATTTGCAGTACTGTGGAATACATGTCGGGGTTAGGGGAATAAATGGGGAGTAACTGCAGTCTAGAGGAGTAAAAGCTGCAGTTACACCCCATTTACTTCTTTTTTCTTAGTGTGTACTCGTGGTGGATGGCAATGTGACGGAACCGAAGGTCGGTCCTCCAAACAACTTTCCTGAAGCGAGGCAGCAGCTCGTTGAGTGCCTTCTGTAAATGCACATTACCCGGATGCATGACGTGTACTAGACTTGCCAGGCAACTGAAGAAGTCACGCTGGAGTACGCCTCTATGTGGTAATCAATCGATGAAAGGCTAAAACACCTTCCTACAAATTTGTTATCTTTTATTTGTCACCTTGATACCGATATGCTTACGAAATGGACGTTGGAATAATGGGACAATTGTCTGTGAGATGTATGCCCACTCGGTAACAAGATATACCTCTGTTCCTGATAACGCAGACCTCGTTCGCAGAAAACAGTGTAATCTCCAGAGAGCCAATTCAAACCTTATCGTTCCCACAGCCTATGATTCTGATTTTTTTATCGATGTCGTTTATGAATGCGGTTTCGGCTAGAAGGGATCAGAACTGCATCAGGAAGGAAGGGTTTCATGGATTCTATACGAGTGGTCATCGCGGCGCTGCTCCTTACAGGCTAGTGCATTTCATACAAATGATACTGCTCGAATATTATTTCGGCTGTAAGCAGGGGCGGATTTAACACTTCCGTATGGGGGAGGGGGGGACACTCAGTGTTCGGCCTGACCATATACAGTCAACCCTCGATTTATGAACCTTTGATTTATGAATTCCCTCGTTTTATGAACACGAGCACGGAGAACCAAACTTTTTCCATTCATTTTTCCCTCGTTTTATGAACCTCGATATTCGAATAATGAACGGAATTTCTGGGAACCAACTAGAAGTTGCCCAGCGTTTTTGCCCTCAATTTATGAACGGATCGTTCCGAGGTCAACAGAAACCTTCAAAGGGATAATTCCGTGGTCTTATGGATAACGCCTGAACGGACAAAACGTTTTCCAGGTATTGCACCCTCGGTTCTTAACCCCTCAAAATCGGAACAACAAACGGGTTTTTCGGGGACGCACAAGGTGCGACCGAGTGTTCCTGACCTCAGTTGATGAATAAGGTGGTCGCTGTCACCCGGAGATTAATAAACGGAGGTTAAAAATCCCGGAGGAAATTCGAGACCAGTCCAGTGCGAATGTGGTGACATCTCTTCTTTCCAAGATTGACACAGCGGAAGGTATGGTCCAAAGCAAAATTAAACAATTTAGTATTGCATAATAAACGAGTGTGAATGCGCTAACGTCTGTTCTTTGTGAGATTGATACAGCAGAAGGCATGGTCAAAAGCAAAATTATACAATATTTGCCATTATAAACACAATCCCAACTCGGAAATACTGTTCCATTTGCTCGATAGTACTCAGTTAACTGAATTTTCGATTTATGAATTCCTCGATTTATGAACGATTTTTCGGGGAACCGAGGGTGTTCATAAATCGAGGGTTGACTGTATACGCATAATTCATATCAGGCGGGACCAGTAGCCACAGGCAAAAGGGTATACTATGCAACAGGACTGCTTGCAAACGCCTTTCAGCGCGAACATTTTTATTTGCATGTCGTAACTCTTAGCCGACCAAGAGAAAATGTAGAAATGACGTTACAAAAGAGAAAATTTAAATTAAAAATACAAATTGTTTGTTCCGCGTCACTAGGACAGATGGCACATGCGACTAGAAACTAAAGGCCGATCAAAGCAGCATGGTGGCATGTCTCCTTCGTGTGCCTTCAAAACTTTTGCTCGTTTAGACACCCCAGCCCGACAAAAGTGCAGCTATGACCAAACGGCTGAATAAGCAGGCTGCAGAGGGTATTAGCCGCAGGGATGAACCAAATAAAATTGAATGGTGCCTCTTGTCAGGTGTTCGCTCTTTTCAAATGGACGCTTCAGTTGTGTGTTATTACCTGGTGGCCCTGCTAAGCATACATTGGGTACCCCGCAATTGACCTTCTCGTGTTGTGTCCTGCGATTGTGGTTCTCGGTTCTTTGGGCGCCGACTAGTGACAGGTCTTGTGCGGACAGTTAGGTGCGTCGCATTCACAATGGTTCAAGAAATCGTGGAACCCACAAAAACATAGGCCAGCAGAGATGCGATTTACGTGCATATGCACAATCCGTTTTCATAACCTGAAGAAGCAGCCTCGAGAGCACTCATGGTCGGTTAGTGCTTGCAAAGTAAGGAGAAGTCTTTGTGAGTCGCTGAGCACATCGACTGGTAGAACGCTAAGTTCCCGAGCATATTGCGAAATAGTCACACTACAGTGGGTTTCACGCATCATGTCATTTGGACTTCATACAAAAACGACTGCATTACTTCATTACGAGCGATGTCCATGGCCAGTTTGACATCTACTACCACTAGCCAAATTTCGAAGCTGAATTGAAGGAATTCAAGTTACTTCAAATAAACTGAAAGAAAAATGACTACTGAAGATGACACATTTCTCTGTTGCACAGAAGCAATTGAACCTCTATTTTTCCGCTGAACCAAACGTGTACAAAGTCCAGACGACATGGGTCGTGAAAACCATTGCATTTTGATCTGGTGAGAGCGGCCTTGGTTTCATGGGAGGGGGGGGGCGGGGTGCCCCCCCTCCCTTCCCTCTAATCAGCCCCTGGCTGTATGAAAATCGGAAGCTACTATCTAAAAAGCCATTATTCCAAATGCGAAAATGAAACACATTTGGTTATTTGGGTAGTGCCATCGACAGGTTTAACTCGAACTATGTGGCGTATCGTGGTATTCGTGACTGAGAGATAAGAGCCGATTTGTTCAGATTCTACTCTCGTGCTCTGGGATCATGTGACCGAATAAGAAATTGTGCTAGCACGCAACTGTAAGGAAGCTGCTACAGCTTGAGCCAGCGCGTAAAGTAATTGTTACTTGAGAGCCTCGAGATAATGAATAGAGGTCGTTTCGTCTTCCTCTCCCCCCTCCCCCCAGACTTCCGTAGGGGTTCTTCTTCACAATAGAGAGAGTGTCGTTATGGACGAAACGGGCGGCCTAATGCCTCACGTGTTCCACCTCAAGTGCTGATATTCGCACGCAGACCCCTTAGAGGTCAGATTATGCGTGTTGGGTGATGTGGGGTAGCACACAAGCAATACACAAGGGCTCAGTGTTGAAAAAGCGCGCATTTTCTGGCAAAGTTTGTTTATCAGATTGTGCTCATCCGCAGTCAAACCTCCCGGCGTCCTCTGGGATGTTGTGACGTTAGATCATTCAAGCACCTTTATTGGCCCAATAGTGTCGGCTACTACAGCGTTGTAGCAACGCGACCGGTCGATTGTTCCGCGTGTAACCAGCGGCGGATTCAGAAAAACAGGGTGGGGTGGGGTTGGTTCAACCTCGCCAAAGCATTAGATTAAAAATCATGCTCACTCTGCGCGCTCGCGTTACCAGAAAGATGGATGCCGCGCGCTGTAACATATATTGAGTGTGTTATACGGCGAAGTTCTGTTGACTGCTGATCGGATGCCGCATTGCTTAAAAGTCGCAGTTCAATCTGGGAATTCTTGTAGAAAAATATGCGTTGCTAGTGCTAAGGCTCCACGTTTAACCCACAATGTAGAACATTTAGGTAACGCATTGCGGTGGCCGGAACAACAGGTCAATCAATTCCTAAAGGGAACGAAAGTACCCTTTAGTTCCCGAAAGTGATGGGTACGATATTTCCGGTTTCAAATAGATCACTCAGTTTAATCGGGGGGGTATCGGAGTCGGTGGAGTAGCGATTTATGTAATGAGTGGAGCCAGCACTATGGCCACCCGTCACATATCCATGATGGTTTCCGAAGCTACGAATATGGGAGTCAAAACTTCTTTAGTACAGAAATCTGGAACATATATATTTGGACATTTAGATGGTCTGTGCGGATTAGGTTACCATTGGCTACATGAGGTATCTTCTCCTTGCAGTCTTGTAAAATACGGGCTCACCGCTGCCAAGGACACAGTGCTTTGCCTCCGATTACCTCACTGTACATCATGCCCAAGAATTAGGGACAAAACGTAAAGCAGGCTTCACCTAAAACGGCTCCCATAGAGCCTGTGTATTCTGGAACGAAGAGCGCGTGCTACAAATTCTGCTGGCAGCGCTTTGCATTCGTTCTCTAATGGCATCCTGCCTCTGCCAGGACAAAACCTTTCAGCAATTTTTTGGGCATGAATAGTGGCATCTTCAAGGTTACATTCGGGTTCCAAATTTTGAACCTGTAAAGGAGCCTTCCATCGCCTAACGAGCACGTTGCGGCGAAGCCTACGTTCAAGGCCACGCGCAACCACAGGTTTGGGAAATGGCTCAGCGCAGAAGAGACTACAAGAGAAGACAAACAAGAAATAACAATACGGAGAGCAAAGATTTGTGTGTAACATGGTAAGGGTATAGGATACAAAAAACTACAAACTTGACAGCTGTTAGGATAACTAACATCGTTGAGGTTGTTATAAAGGGCAAACGTGTGTACATTATGGCTGTTACGAAGTCTGTTGGTATCTGCTAAACTGTGAGCAATCAAACAAAACATAAAATAAAGGTGTGGTCGGTGTGAACGGCACAACAACAACAACCATAAATGATGACGATGAGATGGCGTGTTTCACCGCGGAGGTGCGTACCCTACACCACTGCCCGTGGAACGTTATGTCAAGATGATGAAGGAAGGATGCAAATACAAGAAATAACTAAAATGAACGGCAGGAAATAGACCAACGACAGCTTAAGACGACATGTACTACTTTGCACAGGAAAATGTGATATCTGAGGTTCTACGATGTGCTAAGGTTGTCCAACCAAGTTTATCGAAGAGGACTCGCTACCGAGAGTGATCGCCTTTCAGAATGCTTCTGGGCTTGCCGTGGATAACTTCATGACTCTTTTGGAGTTCTATTTGGGGGCGACGGTAGTGCAGCATGAGGATAGGCTGTTTTTGCAGCGTCGGGGTATTTGCATCGGGTCGTCTGTTGCGCCGGTTTTGTGCGACATTTTTCTTTCCGCGGTGGATAGAGGGGTGAGATCCTTTTCTGGATGATGGGTCTGTGCTTAGAATTTGTCGGTACGTTGACGATTTCCTGGTTGTTGTGGGGCGGCGCGCTGATGATTGGTATGAGAATATTGTTAGTGGTGTGTTACAGCAATTTCAATGTGGAGGGAAAGGGTTGTCGTTCACGTCAGAGCTACAGGCGAATGGGCGTATACAGTTCTTGGACCTTAATATCCGTGTTGGGGAGAATCGCTTGTGTTGGGCCTTCCACCCGAGAGCAAAGAAGGACCTGATGCCTTTTGACTCGGCCCAATCTAAGACTGTGAAGCGCGCTATTGCTTTGCTCTGCTTGGAAGCCGCTTTAAAGAAGTCTTGTGAGCACGTTTTGTTGGAGAGTTTCGCGGCCCAGGTTGACAGGTTGGGTGCTGCTGGATTCCCCACAAGGCTGTTGGCGAGTGTAGCCGAAGGCCTTCTCCAAAAGGTTAAAGGAAAGGTGCGGAAACCTAGGGGAGAAGTCGCGAGGGGTTCTACTAGATGTATGGTTGTTCCGTACGTGCACAGAGTATCGCACAATTTGAAAAGAGTGGCTAATAGGTACGGTGTACCTATGGTATTTTCGGCACCTTGCAAGCTCTCGGGCCTTTGTTCGAAAGTTGATCGTAGTAAGCCTAAAGTCTCTTGTGGCAAGAGCCATCAGCACCAGTACGTTAGCTGTGCGGTGGGGGTAGTTTATGAGATCCCGCTCACATGCGATAGGGTGTACATTGGCCAGACCGGCCGGTGTGTTAACGACAGGGCCCGAGAGCATGAAAGGTCTTTGTCTAGTGCGGACACGCGTCATTTGCCTATGCATGTTACCAAATGTAAGTGTACTCCGCTATTTAGTCAGATTGTTGTGCTATCTAGGAGCAGAGATAAGGGTGCGCGGGAGTTATCTGAAGCGTTTTTTATCGGGGATAGAGGCGGTAGGTGTGTGAGCTAAACTTCTGTGTCTTTGTTATCGGGGGAGAGGAGGATGTTGTCCAGGCGGTAGTGATTGTGTCTGTCTGAGCGTCTGCGCTTTTGGACCAAGGTGAGGTGACTGGGTTGGCGGCTGTGCGCCTGCGTACTGGTTTTTGTGTTACTAAACTGTTCGTTGGAGTCAGCGCCTGTCCTGTCCTCTCTTCTTCCGTCGTGTCTTCTCGCGCTGTGTTTTGGATCTTCATGCAAGTTTATCGAGGATAGGTACATAATTATAGACACCAATGTGTCGGTCATAGAGAGTGTACAATGACTCCACGGGCTTCGACGCTGTCACTGGGTCAATCTTTGAAAATTAGTGAAGCTAATTAAGTATACCATTTTAGTTAGCCATGGAACACTGATGCGACCGGCTAGGAAAGATATCCGAGGCTTCGTTTTCGTTTCCTCTTTCTCGCTCTCTCCTTTTTTCTTTTTTTTTTGGGGGGGGGGGAGGGAGCTCATGAATACCTGAAGACAATTTATGATAGAGCTATAGGATGTCACGCTTCCTCACGAACGCAGGAGCTTCTCTAGCGAGGAAGACGCAATTGTAAAAGGCGGTCACTTGGCCCATTTGTATTATAACGCATTACTCTGCTCTCTTTTGATCACAATAATACTCGTTGCCTTGCCAATGTCATCTGCGTTTTTTAGATACTGTAGATTTGTCGTTCACCTCGAAACTACAACAAAAAAAAAAGTTAAGAGATCACGATTTTCTGTTGTTTGAGTTTGATTTGCGATTTTCTGGCGACTTTCTGTTGCTGTCATCTCTCAAAATGCATCTATCAAAATCCATAAAAATAAGCGCAATTTCAGACAACAAAAAAAAAGGAAAATATTGTTCTGCGTTCCTGTCTTTTATTTTCCATACTTAATACAGCTAACGCCGTAGTGGATCAAATCTATCCCTATTGCAGCCTAATGCCGCGTGTTTTTCGACAGCCGTACTCTTGGCTTTTCTTCTCATCTGTGGAGAGGGTGCTAGCAGGTGTGCTGTCTTATCAGCGTTCTTCTGGAGATTTGCAATCTTGATAAGGCCGTACATGCTCGCGCTTTCAGCAGTACTTCTTGGGACTGTGTTGTTCGCTATCGCGTCTTTTTTCATTCGTACATCTTTGTTTCTGTAGGTGTGAAGAAAAGTTTATTGACTGGTTGATAAGCAACTGCGTGCACCACGTAAAAGTCGGTCGTGTAGCACCGATTGCTAGTACGTATGAGTCCAATAAATACGAATGAAGCACGATGAACATTTGATTTACACATCAGAGTCTTCATGTTGGGAAAAACTTCGCATGGCTGCATATGCGATCACAATGTCCTCCTTTTAACGCTGAAGCCAAAATAAAGGGGGGGGGCACTTCAAACCAATTGACTCACACTGTGACGCAACATTTGCGTCAGCTGGATTGGGTCGTCTGGATCTTTGGACGTCTTTCCCGATTTCCGTTCTTAGCTCACCTCGCGTCATAGAGTCCACATCTAACACGCGTGACACGCGCTGTTCCAGTTCGAGTTCGACACTTAAACGTGACCTATTTCCTGTTGTCTCTTGGATGCCACCTTCTTCCCAGTACGTGACGTCACGTTTCTGATATCTCCTAGCCTGTAGCGCTGATGAATTTTCTTCTATCCTTTAACATATATTTTAGCCCATCCCATGTTGCGTCCCATTTGTTTGTTCGCCGATGATGTAGGTTCTCTAAGGCACAGTTTTTCTTTTCTAGTCCTTGGTAGAAAACCATCCTAGTCAGCGCTGCTGCATGTGGCTCATCGCGGCGTGATGCGAAAAAAAAATGTATATACGGGGTCACGCTCTCCTGTCCGTACCTCTTGCGTTTGGTTCCCAGATCTAGAAACAGAGTTAGGACGTTTAACATCTCATGACGCAGATCTTTCCGTGCAGTATCTTGCTCAAATTCTTTTACCACACCTCTGAAAAGATCCCATAACTGTGCTCGATCATCTCTGGTGTCCGAGGAGAGGACTAGGGTCACAAGGCGTGGTAGATTCTCAAGAAGATGATGATGATGATGATTGGAGATTTAATGGTGCATCGACAACAAAGATCATTCTCAAGAAGTAAATCGACATTTCCTGTTAATGATGTGAATTTAGCAACTTCCGTTTTTCTGTCAGTGAGCAGTATGACGTTCGCACAAGATCCCTTTATAACGTCCACCAGTTTTCTCACGGATGTGTAATATATTCCTTGCATATTCGCATACAGATTATGGATTACCGTTCTAGCAATTATTCGTTCTACGGCGTACAGGCAGTCTGAAGACATATAGGAAAGCCCATCTGTTCGTACTCCCGCCGCAGACTCCCAGAATACTTAGCCGCAGAGCTATACGGGCACAAAAGCTCTTGCATACAAGAACAATAGCAAGAACGCGAGCAGAGCGAATAAGCTTTGGCAACGTCCTAGCATACTTCTTACTCAAGACACGACCGCAGTGGTATCAGCTCCAGTAGATATCTAGATATCTTGAACAAGGAATGATTTCATTGGATGAAGTATGGAAGGAAAAAGAAAAGTCACTAAAATCAAACAAAACAAAAAGTCAGTCGTTACTTTTGTGCACGGGTTTCGTTGATAGCTGCTGTAATCGCCCTCGCCTTTCTGTCTGTCATGTGGTTAACGCGGAAGCCGTGATGAAGCGGGCAACTCTACAAGATACAGATAAAATAATTCCGCGCTTGATGCCCCGGTACAAGTACATCATGAGCTGTGCACCAGTGGCCGGTCTGCGGCCGCTGTAAGAAGAGAAGAAAAAGGGAAACAGAGAGAAAGAAAAACTTCAGTAGTTGCGTGGCATCGGCGAGTCCCGCAAAAGAAGCTGATTTATCGCGCTCAAAGAATTTGTACTCGGAAGATGGACGGTTGCTCTGCTGTGAGACCTACAGACTAATTTATTTATTTACCCTCGCGGCCATGAGGCAATACAAACGGGAGGTTAACATTTGGTAGAATAATGTTAACAAAGCAGCATACAAGACTTACAACCGCATGAAAAAATTGCGGAGATACGCGGAGGTCAACAAACAAGTACATGAAACATTTTGGTCAACTGGAGCAATGACAACACGTACGACGTGGAAATTGAAAAATGACTATGCAGCGCAACGGTCATGTCAGCCAGACGCGTGAGCCTTCCTCTTCATCTCCCCTCTTCGTCCCTTCACCGAGCAAAGTTCCGCCAGTCACCCCCCCCCCCCCCTAGCGGTCGCATAAACATTTCTTAAATCGTTTGGCATCGGTAATGGAATGCATATAAGCTCTTGGATTAACGATCCTCTTAGGAATTATTATCATAATCAATTTTGTGAAACAAACACCCACAAGTTATTATTCGGCGAGTGGAAAGCAGACGCAGATTGAGGTTATGGTAACATGAAAAACTCAGTGCGGCATCCCCCATTGTTCTCCATACAAACCCCGCTTCATTGTCCCTGATGTTTTGCTCATGAAGATACGAATAGTCGAGCGGCTTCTTTAAAACCTGCTCTTGGAAATGCAGGACGTATACACTGCTAATAAGTGCACCACCCGAAAGGAAAAGACACGTCCGTGAGAAAGCTATTATAAAGGGATCTGGTGCGAATGTCAGACTGCTCACTGACAGCAAAACGGAACTTGCTAAATTCACATCATTAACAGGAAAGAATGTCGATTTACTTCTTGAGAATCTACCACGCCTTGTGTCCTCTCTTCGGACACCAGAGATGAACGAGCACAGTTGTTATGGGATCTTTTCAAAGGTGTGGTAAAAGAATTTGAGCAAGATACTGCAGGGAAAGATCTGCGTCAGGGGACATTAAACGTCCTAACTATGTTTCTGGGTCTGGGAAACAAATGCAATTGAGGACATTATGATCGCATATGCAGCCATGCGAAGTTTTTCCCAACATGAGGAGGACACTAACTCTGATGTGTAAATCAAATGTTCATCATGCTTCATTCGTATTTATTCGACTCATACGTACTAGCAATCGATGCTACACAACTGACTTTTACGTGGTGCACGCAGTTGCTTATCAACCAGTGAATAACCTTTTCTTCACACCTACAGAAACAAAGATGTACGAACGAAAAAAGACGCGATAGCGAACAACACAGTCGCAAGCAGTAATGCTGAAAGCGCGAGCATGTACGGCAGGATCAAGATTGTAAATCTTCAGAAGAACGCTGATAAGACAGCACACCTGCTAGCACCCTCTCCACAGACGAGCCAAAAGCCAGGAGTACGGCTGTCGAGAAACACGCGGCATTAGGCTGCAATCGGGATAGATTTGATCCACTACGGCGTTAGCTGTATTTGGTATGGAAAATAAAAGACATGAACGCAGAAACGATATTTTCCTTTTTTTCGTTGTCTGAAATTGTGCTTATTTTGATGGATTTTGATAGATACATTTTGAGAGATGACAGCAACAGAAAGTCGCCAGAAAATCGCAAATCAAACTCAAACTCAAACAACAGAAAATCGTGATCTCTTAACTTTGTTTGTTGTAGTTTCGAGGTGAACGGCAAATCTACAGTATCTAACAAATGCAGATGACATTGACAAGGCAACGAGCATTATTGTGATCAAAAGAGAGCAGAGTAATGCGTTATAATACAAATGGGCCAAGTGACCGCCTTTTACACTTGCGTTTTCCTCGCTAGAGAGGCTCCTGCGTTCGCGAGGAAGCGTGACATCCTATAGCTGTATCATAAATTGTCTTCAGGTATTAATAAGCCTCCTCCCCCCAACAAAAAGGAAAAAGGAGAGAGCGAGAAAGAAGAAACGAAAACTAAGCCTCTCAGATATCTTTCCTAGCCGGTCGCATCAGTGTTCGATGGCTAACTAAAATGGTATACTTAATTAGCTTCACTAATTTTCAAAGATTGACCCAATGACAGCATCGAAGCCCTTGGAGTCATTGTACATTCACTATGACCGACACGTTGGTGTCTATAATTATGAACCTATCCTCAATAAACTTGGTTTGACAACCTTAGCACAACGTAGATGGGCACAACGTAGCACAACGTAGAACCTCAGATATCACATTTTCCTGTGCAAAGTAGTACATGTCGTCTTAAGCTGTCGTTGGTCTATTTCCTGCCGTTCATTTTAGTTATTTCTTGTATTTGCATCCTTCCTTCATCATCTTGACATAACGTTCCACGGGCAGTAGTGTAGGGTACGCACCTCCGCGGTGAAACACGCCATCTCATCGTCATCATTTATGGTTGTTGTTGTTGTGCCGTTCACACCGACCACACCTTTATTTTATGTTTTGTTTGATTGCTCACAGTTTAGCAGATACCAGCAGACTTCGTAACAGCCATAATGTACACACGTTTGCTCTTTATAACAACCTCAACGATGTTAGTTATCCTAACAGCTGTCAAGTTTGTAGTTTTTTGTATCCTATACCCTTACCATGTTACACACAAATCTTTGCTCTCCGTATTGTTATTTCTTGTTTGTCTTCTCTTGTAGTCTCTTCTGCGCTGAGCCATTTCCCAAACCTGTGGTTGCGCGTGGCCTTGAACGTAGGCTTCGCCGCAACGTGCTCGTTAGGCGATAGAAGGCTCCTTTACAGGTTCAAAATTTGGAACCCGAATGGAACCTTGAAAATGCCACTATTCATGCCTCAAAAACTCTTCAAAAGTTTTGTCCTGGCCATTAGAGAACGAATGCAAAGCGCTGCCAGCAGAATATGTAGCACGCGCTTTTCGTTCCAGAATACACAGGCTCTATGGGAGCCATTTTAGGTGAAGCCTGCTTTACGTTTTGTCGCTAATTCTTGGGCATGATTCGGAGCATTGTCCAGTTTAATCCGTACCTAGCTAGTGCGGGATAACGTGACACTGCTATCGTTCTAATGGGGAATTTCAACTTGGACTTCAGGGTAAATGACTTTTACCCAACTTGGACTCCACTCTTAATTCATAAACCTCTTGAAAGATTTGTATCGGTTACAAGTCGCGTTATCCAAAGCACCAATTACTCTCGGCGAATCCTGCATGCATATGGTTTGCTTAGACATTTTGAATGATTCGGATTCAGTTACTGCATCTCGTACTCGTATCACCGCCCATTACTCGTACTTTCCTAGTACTTTCCATTACTTTCCTAGTACCGCGCGTATACGCTTCCAAGAAAGAATGAGTGAAATATTTCGATTGATTGACTGATTGATTATTTAAAAGAAAACCAGGGAGAAATAATGAAATATTTCGACAATGTCATGGGTGCATAACTTTTAACAGTTCAGCGCTTTCTGCACAGCTTCGTTACAGCGAGACAAAGCAGTGCCTCAAACGTTGACGTCGCATGTATCTTCCCCATCTCGGTAGAATGGCCATGCATTCGCTCAGTAGTTTACTCAGAACTTCCTCCTTGGGGGCTCTTGGGTTCCGCGGAAGGAGGAAAGGGGCCGAAGTAAGTCACAGTATCAAGTCTAATCCATGTATTTCCATGCTATTTCCCCACAAATTGTGCACAAGGTCTCATTCAACGACAATGCTTCTCACGTTAACAGCAACCCACTTTTGTCCCGCGATAAATAGTTTTATCGCGACTGACAAGTGCTTGTCATTATGGCGATAAACGCGCACAATATTGCCCTTCCAATGACACGACTGCGATCCTGATTACGAATTCGGTAGACAACCAGAAGCCATATCAAACTCTCGCTCGTGGCTGTTCCTTATCTTGTCGCACCCCCGCGACCAATGCAAGCGGATGAACAGGAATTTGAGCGCAAGGAAGTTGGGCGAAAGAGCGCATCCTTGCACTGCTCCGCGCAAGAAATTTGTAAACCGAAACTAGTTAATTACTCCAAAGATAATTGAAAGTCGATGCATTTTTTACGGGTTTTGCACTTTCTCGGAGTTCCCATCGCTACGGCTCGGGCGCGGAAGCCCAGCGAAGCAAAATAAAGCTGGAAATTTATTCAATTAACGAGCGCATGAAACCCAAAAGCTGAGTGGTCAATTTGTGGCCGCCTCTCTAAAAATACGGCCGGTGTCAACCATTAAGTACGCGATTGAAATCCTTTGTACAGGGTCGGCCACACTTAAAAGTATCGCGGGAGCGCATGACCTGCAAGTATGCCAGCGCCGCGTAACGGATGCTCCTGGGTTTGAGACCTCGTGCCTGGCGAACGTTCGCCACCTCTCGGTTGGATCCGTCATTGCTCTCGAAACACTGGCTGGCGGGGTGACCAACCTGCTGTTGCTATTCTATCGATGTTTTGATCAGTGCGTGGCGCGACGTAATCTCTGTCTTATCGGAATCGAGAAGAAAAGTAAAAGAATACGCCGCGCCACGCACTGATCAAAACATCGCCAGCAGAGATTGAATAGCAACAACAGGTGGGTCTCCCCGCCCGCCAGTGTTACGTGAGCAATGACGGACCCAACCGGGAGGTGGCGAACGTTCGCTAGCGCCAGGCATGCGGGAGGTCTCAAACCCAGGATCATCCGTTGCGCGGCGCTGGCGTACTTGCAGGTCATGCGCTCCTGCGATACTCTTAAGTGTGGCCGACCCTGTACATGCTCGGAAAATAAAAAGTTGAGCTGAGCACAAACTCAGAACCACGTGCACTGCAGCTCCCTACATGCAGCAGCTACAAATGCTTTTTTTTATCTGATAGTTTTTATACCTTTATATGTTGAAATAAATAAAACATTAGAAGACTCACATGTAGCAACAATATAAGCGTCAATGCACCTTGTCGGAAATCCACTTGACGACGAATTTCTGTCCTCAAAAATCATCTACGCTTTGCAGTATCCGTAAACTCTCATCAACGTGCTGGAGGTTTTCGATCAGATAGGCGTCCAGCATGCCCACATCCTGCCACTTCACACAAACAAAAATCCACTTGAAACGCTAAAAAAAAAACTAACTTACCAGAGAACCTGTAAATGGCGCCACGACGCTATCAAGTAAACATGGCAAAGAACAGGCGAGGAAGGAGTGGCTCGGCTTGGATTTGAAAGCAAACAATGTTGCCCGCCGTGATTCACTGTCACCAAGAACGAGGAATGGAGCAGGAAAGATACACGCTAAAAATGACAATATTGAAGAAAGAAAGGAAGAAAGACATCATAATTGTAATTAAGGGGATAATAATATAATTAATGGATGCGGAAACGCGAGCTTTTCCTTTTTTATAATGCAGCGCAAATAAATATGAAGTACGGCCTTTCAGGAGTGCCCGCCGATCTGCCTTTGTCAGGGGGGGGGGGGGGGGTATGTTTATCCACGTCTTCGTTGCGCTTCTTCTTGCATAAGCCCTGCAACAACGTGAGACTTGGTGGTCGTTTGAGCATATACTTGCAGAGGACTGGTCTTCAAAGAAAGACGACCGTATTTCTGCCCGTGTGCACATCGTGCGTTTGGCAGGCTTGTTACACGAGATACATATATTGTGCAGCATCATAGCGTGACCGCAATGAACGACGTAGGAATGTATCGTGACCATTCTGACTACATCTCTGGTCAGAAGATCGAGTGATCTGACCACATAAGTTATCTCAGTGTTATCCTGGATTGTACTTTGTCGTGGAGGTTACAAATCGACAGTGTGGCTCGAAAATTGAGAAAGTCCTGCCATGCGCTGTTCTTGGCAAGACAGTACTTTCCCTTGTATATCCTGAGACAGTTATATTTTGCCCTTTTCCAGTCCCATTTACTATACTGTATTACGACCTGGAGCAACACCTGGGTGACCTACCTTGATTGTTTATTCAAATTACAGAAGCAGGTCTTGAGAATAATAACTTATTCTGACCTTCGGACACACTCTGCTGGGCTCTTCTCTCAGCTTAACATTGTACCACTTCCGGACCTTGTGCGTGAACGATGCGCTCTTTTAATCCATTCAGTCATAACTAGGGAAACACCATTCCAAAATGATATGTTCCGTTAATAACGAAGTTCTTCAGCATGAAATCTAACTCGCAGTTACTGAGTTACTTAACTAAAAGAACGAGTTACTTCCAAGTTACTCCGGACACAAAATAGCATTACGCAGAGTTAGACCTTGAGTTGCCTGCGGAGGAGTGCAACACGCTTAGATCGTTTTCCTTTATGCCCAACAATAGACCTCTCCCTGTTTGTAAATAAATGACGTCATAGTGTTCGACAGCGCCAAAATTTGGTAGAATTGAACTACGCTCGAAGCTAGAGGTGAACAAGGTCACGCCCGAAAGCCACAGTCTTGAGGGGATTACGACATGACCCCTTGAATGGACGAGACCCTCGGTCCTACTTTTCCTTCAATGGGAGACAGCGAACAAGTGTCCGTTCGTGGAACCCAGCCGTCCTTCCGCTTTGTTTCGGTTTCAGTCTGTCTACCCAATATGTCATGATGACGTTTCTCTGGTAGAGGTTTATTCGAACACTTTGCATCTTACCCCCTGTGGGCGCACAATGGTTCAGCTTTATTTCAATGGCATCAATTCTTATTTCCTGAATAAAATACTGTCACTCATTGAATATCACGTTTTATGGCAAAATATGCCATGAAGGAACCGGAGAGAAAGCAAGAAAATGTGTGGACGTGAGTGAAAAGCGAGCTAAAAGTAACTTGGAACTTAACTTAAGTTACTTTGGCAAAGTTACCAAAAAAAAGGAACGAGTTCCTCTGAAAGTTACCACGGCGCAAAAGTACCGAGTTACGTTACAAGTTACCAAAAAAAGGAACTTAGTTACAGTAACGAGTTACCTCGAACTCTGTTACTTATGTCCCGTGTCATGTGACCAAAACAATATGTGCTTCTGCTCATGCTGCACAGCACAGGCGAAATGAGCTGCAACTGAGGATAACAACATGAAACCCGAAGCGCGGAGGAAAAGGCATGGCTTTACGATCTCTGTGTCAGTTGTTTGATGCTGTAATTGCGTACCAGCTCGCCTGTGCTTGAGAATAGGTTTGATGCATTGTACACGCATCTTAGACATGCAGTGTGTAGTGTGTTGTGATAGTAATGCCACTGCCTATTGAAAAATGATGCTCCAGGTTGATTGTTTCGGTACAATCTTGAACTAACCATACCAAAGGGTAGGGCACCTGCGTGACAGGTTTACCTGGAAGTAAGAATGTAAATGTTAGCTAAAGTCATTGAGTAATTAACATTATCAATATACTGCTGCAGATCATATCAACAATAGCACACAAGATGCTCCGATATGTTCTGCAGGAATGTCTCTGTGCTCGTAATATTAGTACAGCAGCTACAGAAATGCATAAAACAAGTTTTTGTATACATGATACCAGTGAATGCAACACAAGCTTCTGCTGCATTGCCAGAACATAACAGCGGACAGATTTACCTTACTTCACCTGAGAAAAAGAATGTACTGTTGCACACATGATGATGTTTGAATGTAATCCTGAAACGTCTCGAAAAACATAATTTATGACCGAAACACATCAACTGGGAGATTTCAATTTACCTTACTCAAAACTGAGAAAAGGTATGTGCTGTTGCACGCATGAAACTGCTTGAACTGCTTTTGAGCGCTCTGGAAGAACACCTTATTTGTGACCAAAATACAACAGCTGAGCCAACATTTTAATTCATACCTTACTCAAAACACACAAGACGTGCTGCCGTGAATAAGATGCGATGATACTGCTTAAATGTACTCTGAAAGCGCTGGAGTAAAAACACAAACACCTCAGGCATGGTTGCTCTAAGCTAGCGAGCAACGCAATGGTACACGAATAAAAGAAGTCAAGCACAAGTGATGCAATGCACTTGATTCATGAGAAAATGAAACGTCTCAGTACCAGGCGTCACTGTTCCGTCAACAAAAACAGATGAACTTTGAAGGGGCGTCTGGTTGGCACTGGTGACAGCCTTCAGCTTGAAACCCCGACTGTGATAGTTGAGACGTGGAGTGCAAGCTTTTCGGTGGTGCCAGAATGCCTGCGAAATCATTTAACAAATAAGTCAATTCCAAATCTGTACTGAGAATACACTCGCTGGGGCCTGATCTCTAAAGGATGAAGCGTTAACTGACAGGTCATATTTTTCTTTTCTATGTGATGGCACCGCATGACTGACTTATCTAACATTACGCGTCTTACCTTTATCTGCTGCCTAGTCCTGCCCCTGCAATCTCCTGCCGCAGATAAGGTTGGCACAGCATCCCGGGCAAGACATCTTCGGCTGCGTGTGAAACAAGTTGTGCATTGCTTCCATAACATTCGTATGAGCCAAATGAACAGATCAAATCGCTGCTTTCGAAGGTGGCACCCAGTCGGAGTTGTAATCGATTGTTGCACTCAATAGCTTTTCCTTTAGCCTTTCGGAAAGTTCTGGTTTGAAACATTGGAACTGCATGCTGAAGTGTGGTCTTTGGTCTTCATAATTGGTCTTTGGACTACCTATTGACTGGTATTTTGAAAATGAAGAAACGGGAAGTCAAAAGGCAGTCAATAGATTTACTTTGGCGCGACCACTTTAGACTTTCAGGAAAAAAAAAACCAAAGGCCGTCTATAGCAATTGTTTGTACCATTGTCTATGGGAAATCACATTCAAAAGAAAAGTCAAAGAAGCCAAAGAATGTCCAAAAGATGTCACTAGACAGGCAAATTTCATTTTCATAAAGGGTTCTACGTTGCATGAAAATTTTATGATTTTTTTTCCTGCGTTTTTTTGTGGACCTTAGAACACAGCAGTAAACTGGCCCAGGCTTTTGCTTTCCTTGTCCCCTTATGCTGCTCATTCTCAGATTGCACGGCTTTGTTGTAAAACTTCAAAGCCTGCTGTTTGTGGAATACTTTGAGGATGTCCTTTCGCGCATCAATTCCGTGATGAATTCATGAACGTGGGCGATTTTAATATAGATCTAATGAAGTCTACGAACCGTGATTATACCTCCCTCCTGGAACATTTTGGGTTGTGCGATATGATAAAAACACCAACAAGAACTTCTAGGAATTCTTCATCAATCATTGATCATGTTCTTACACGAGAGAATACCGCACCTACCTGCCGTGTTTTCGACTTTCCTATTAGTAGTGATCATCATTGTTATTCTGCTGTCCACGTAGGACGAACCGGTGTCTCCGCTACTGTAAGCGATATTGTAACCAGAGTTATTTACTCAACTCTCCGCTTTCTTCTAAACTCGATCGATAGGGCCCATGTTTAGGATCGAGAGGTAAATCGTGAATACGACAGTTCTATTGAAATTATTCAGAAGTCTATTCGCAGTTCAATTTATATCACCTTTCGTCGACAATACGACCAGCCCCTTTGGCCACGGATGAATAAACAACTACTAGACTGGTTCCGATTGAAAACGTATTCGTGTAGAAGGCGCAAGCGTCGTCCTTCAGTATTATCTTTGAGGCGAATTTTCGATGTTTTCGTAACCAGGCCAGTTACGAAAACGAACGACGAAACTTACAGGCCAGTTGAAACATAACTACTATTCTAATCTTATTTTGCAATCCCAAGGAGACCCACGTAAGTTGTGGGATGTCATAAATTATGCTGTTAGATTTAACAAGCAGAAAAATATAGTGCCTGCGGTCAAGGCATCAACTAAACACATATGCGACGACTTCACTAGATACTTCACCTCATTTGGTCAAAATCTTGCTTCTCGTTTCACAGATGGATGTTCTGTCGATCCCTAAAGGTTTACTAAGACACCTTTACCAAATTATTTTGATGGCTCCAATTTCTATGCAATATGTTGTTTCAACGGCTAATAAAATAAGCAACAATTTAGCCCCTGGACCAGATGCCACCTCAATTCGTGTAATCAGATCCGGCATTGATATCATGGCTGTGCCCTCGCATCGCATTTTCAACCATACTTGCTCTGCAGGGCTGTACCCTGATCAAAAGGAAGTTGCGCGTGTAGTCTCTATTTTTAATGCAGGTGACCTGCATAACGTAGAAGACTATAGAGCAATATCAGTGCTTAGTGTAATAAATAGCTTATTAAGAATAATTTGCGGATCTCAGTTGTCTCGCGACGTAAACACCCAATTATTATTATTAAGTAATTTGCGACCAACTTTCATCATTCTTACAGAAATATAATGTTATCAGTAGCGCCCAGCACGGTTTCCGAGCCGGTTGCTCGACAGCGTCCGCCGTTCTGTCTGTTACTGATAAAACTAATCTAACTTTAGATAAACCTCACGTCTCCATCAGACTTTTTCTCGACCTATGAAAAGCATTCTATAAAGTTGGCTATGGTGTATTGCTGCAAAAAAATTGTTTTGCTGTGGTGTCCCTGGAGATAGCTAGCGTTTTTCCGAAGTTTTGTTGACGTCACGATTTTTGACACAAGTGTTGACGGTGTGCCTTCTCTGAAGTTTCCGTTAAGTATTAGCGTGCCTCAGGTATCTGTATTAGGTCCCATACTGTTTTCACTTTACGTTAACGATCTCCCACTAGTTTCTGATAAAATAGCAACATACATGTATGCCTATGACACTTGTTTATTTATTGGTTCAGAAAGTGCTTCAGAGGCAGCGCACATAATGTGTAGTGAAACTCAAAAACTCGCCCTTTGGTTTACAGTTAAACACCTATCGGGGAATATGACCAAAACAAACAAAATGTGTTGTTTGTCACAAACCATCTATGAGCGACATAGCGTTCACATTTAACGGTCATATTTTTAAACAGACATAAGAAATCAAGTATTTAGGTGTAACTCTCGATCCGTCTTTATCTTTGAAGCCGCACATCGATACATTTGTAAAAAGATATCGCGATCATGCCATGCAATGTTCCTCGCCCGGCGATGTTTTCCTCTATATATTTTATGACAGCTGTGATTTTTTCACTGATTCAGTCACATCTAATTTATTGTGTTGCAGCGTGGAGCAGTACGTATCCCTCGTACTTGCGATGTCTATAAACTACGGAAAAGTCACTGAGACACGAGTACGAGTTTCAAGTTTCGAGTCACCGGTCATCCTCTGTCGAACTCTTTCGCCAATAGGTGACCGCTACTTTCTAAGAATAATGGGAAAAGGGTCGACTTCCGTGTCTACGCTAGCAGATGACGCACGCTATCAGTGCTGGATGTTTATGTGCATGGCTCTAAAACATCTTTAGAAAGCTAAAAGTCTGTGTCTAATAGTCTCTGTTTTTATGTGTGTGTACATAATTTAACGAATTTAACGACGGTAAGCACGCACGTAATGTAACAATGAGTGTAACGGTTACAACAAGCAAATTTCAAGCGTGCGTCAGGGGTGTAAGCAGCGATTTTCAGGTGCAGCTGACAAACCGACCTTTAAAATCGAAATGTCAAAAATTCGTTTTTGATGTTCTGGATTTCATTTTCTTCAATACATTCATATGTAGGAGATGAACGCAGCATTACCGTCGCTGTGCGAATACCTGGCCTTGTAGTCCTGAAGGGAATAGTCAGCCCTTCACAACAGCCACCCATACTGCCACAGAAGCGACTGGGAAACCAATTTTAAACACGCAGCGATCACAAAGCGCCTTGCCTATCGCAACCTGCGAGGCGCTCGACACGGAAGCGAGGACACCGACGTCATTTCCGCACGAAATTACCGGTGGCCTATTGAATCAGCTATCCTTCCCTGATCTTGTTCGTGCGTTGTTGTATCCTGCTTATAATCTCAAATGTCAGAAAAAATCTACCATGTAATAGCTCACTCTTTCAACAGCGTAATAATTTTACTAGGAGTGGCACTTTTCATTATTTTAAGCTATATGGACCAAAAAGCATATATGGTACACGATTAATTGTTTGTTACGGTGCCAAGCTTTGGAACTCTCTGCCTGTTGAACTGAGGCACAACAATCATTTAACAGAATAGTTAAGAAGATATATTGTCAGCACCTCCAGACACTTCTATTAAGAGGGCATACCAGCTCTCCGTCCCAATGTATTTCCTATGGAACAGTTTTTATGCTTTCTCTCGGTAACGGCCGCGCAGATTTTGACGCGGGTGCTTTCATCATAAAGAGGAAGACGAGATGAAACTATTTACGCTACAGGATTTCTCATATATGCCGTACGTATTTTACGGCGACGTCACGAATGCGAAAAAATACACAATTTTTCTCCTCCCTCTTTGAACAAGTTTTATTAAACTTCTATAGCCCTTTCGAAAAAAACGTTCCATTTACTTTCTCTGGAATTATTTCAGGAATCGATAGACATCAAATTTATATGTCTACCACTTTCCGTTTTTATAAAAAAGCATGAAAAGTGAGTACGGATAAATACCGTCTCAAAGCCCCGTAAACCGCGTCATTCTGTGTCGCCCTCTAGCCGTAGCACAGGAAAAACCGCGCGGAACATTTTGACCGTATCCATCCGCCGACCATGCGGCGCGCAAGCGCACTGTAGTGCTCCCTCTCTCCTCTTTACTTTCATGGACAGCGGACTTAGAGCATGGCCTTGGAGACCAGAACAAAAGTTTACTTAGCTGCTCGTAAAGGGATTATCGTCATCCAGCATTGTCGGGAGGGGGGGGGAGGGAACGTTGGGTAGACGAGCCAGCGTTGTCGCGGCCCGTGTAAGAGACCACCGAGACCAATAAACCACTTCTTTTTTCGGTGCGCTTATAGAGAAGTGAGATGAGTTTGTTAGCTTGACATGAAACGACAATTTGCTCGATTTTGCCGTTTCGGGTTTGTGCTTACTCAGTCAACTGTCTCATAAGGCTAACGAGAATATCTCGTATTTACGGTTAGTGGAAGGCTGACTTCACAAAAATTCCAGTAACGTTCAACAGGACTGCCCTGTAATGTTCGTAATGTTGAAACAGCCAGCAAGCGGATTACACACAGATAAATGTTTCTTAGGATAACGGTATTTAGAACTGCAGGTTTATTTGTTGTTTCTCTTTGTTTCTTTTATTGATCAATTTATTTTTATTTTTATCTTTATTATTTTCTTTTTCTTTTTTTCATGAACGCTCCACGTGAACCAATAAGAAAAATCGATCAAGCGGCCGCTGCACAATTATTTCAGCCCACGCAATGAGCAACAGTCTGTTCCGGAACCCAAATTCACGTTCGCGTAGCAAAGAAAACCAACGACAACCAACGACAGCGACGGGGGAGGGGGATATATTTATTAGACGAAAAGAAAAAAAAAACGGGCTAAAGGTCAGCCAAAC
Source organism: Ornithodoros turicata (assembly GCF_037126465.1). Classification (NCBI taxonomy): domain Eukaryota; kingdom Metazoa; phylum Arthropoda; class Arachnida; order Ixodida; family Argasidae; genus Ornithodoros; species Ornithodoros turicata. The sequence continues at coordinate 161,222,373 of NC_088201.1, read as the reverse complement.
GGGACGTCGGCTTGCTATTCCAAAAATACATAAATAACTAAATAAATAAAATTAACAAATAGGAGATAAATGAAACTGACGCGACGAGCAGCACGTTAGTTAGTTGATTATTAGGTTAGTAAAAGTTCGGTGTTTGCATTTTGATGTTCAGGTTAGTCTAAGTGGGCTTTGCCAGCTTCCGCGCAGTAACAGAGAGATAACATTTATTTACAGTAGTTTATTTTGCAACGGGGACTTCGATCACGTTATTTTGAGATACGGCCAATTTTTCGAGACCGGTTCCCTGGATTTTCCATTTTTCGACAATCCTTGCTAGTTGCACGTTGGATGACCCAAAACCTGTACCCGTCTGTCTTTGCACGGCGCACAAATTGAGGCCTTCTGAGGAAGATAAGGAAAAGCTCCGGGTCACTGGGGGTTCTCCGCGGAACTAGTGTCTACGCCGAACGAGAGGTCTGGTGTAAATGTAATGTGAAGTACCCTGTGAAAACCAAGCAGTGTCTAAAAATATAGTACTGAAGTTTCCGTGTAATAATCAGCGCAATTATGAGACGGAAATCGTGCTCCGAGACCTCGTCGCGCGTCAAGTTCCTTTGATTTTATCTTGTTCATTTATACATAAAGATGGAGTCCAAGGGGTTTTAGGAGCTTCCACCTTCTCCTTTTTTTTCATTTTTTTGAATAGGTGGTGGTGGTGGGTGGCGAAGGGGCTTGCCGTTGTCGGCCTCACGTAGGTGGGCAACGTCACGACTGACGCCCTGGGGGAATGTGCGTCCTGGGCCGACTTCTAAGGGAACTGTGCCGACATATGTCTGAAAGCGTCTGAGGAAAACCCAGGAAAAACCCCAGACAGCACAGCCGGCACCGGGATTCGAACCCGGGTACCTGCAGGTGTTGCTAGATGTACCTAGATGTGTTGCTAGGTACCTGCAGGTGTTGCTAAATGCAATGCATTTATTTAGGCTGATTGAGCCTATCAAAAGACCGAAAATCATGACGCCGAACTGTCAGAAGGCTGAATATGGAAAGGCCAAAAAGACACCGCGTGAGCACAACAGTGAATGACCACTGGATGGGATGGTGTAGATTATGAAAAAGTTTTGTGGCTATTGTATTAGAAATCAAATAACTGGAATGCATAGCATTTGGTGCTCGCAAATAGACTAGCCAGCGAATATGAAAAATACAATATGTTTACTACGAAAAGAAAGTGTGTGGTGGGTAAAGTGAGGATAATTGTGCATTAAAAGCCCCTGGAATATAGATGCAAGTAAGAACTGAAATCTATACAGCCGATGAAATACATCACAGCCGACCGAATGTTATCATTCGCTTTGCGGATTTGTTGAAATTGGGAGACATAGGGTGCTTTTTTTTCTTTTTTTATTTGTTAATAATAAGTAGTTAAATCTACATTCCATTCAATAAGCAACATAAAATGGATATACATAGTTTGCTGCATTAATTCGCTAGCGATATCGTTCGCCGGACTCTATAGTATTTCTCTACTGTCAGTCAGACACAGGTGTTACAGTTGTCCTTACATCTTTTTCCGGGCCGATGTTTATGGGTTATAAAAGCTCTACACCCACTTATTCAGGTGTTTCATTGCGGTTTGATTGCATTGAAAATACGGTTCATCAACATAGAAAGTATGAGACAACAACTACAACATCATTGTCTGACCGCCACCAACAAAACAGAACTATATATGAAAATACCAGTATTCCAGTTGAGTTGGGAACTACGTCCGACGATATCCATGTTCAACGAGCGTGAAGTCGGAGCCTTAGGATTGTGGGCATTTGCGTTTCATTTCATTGATACGAATACAGAAGGTAATGTGTCATTGCGCTCAGTATTCTGTAGTACTGCCCTTTATAAAAGAACGCGGCTTACAGATCTGCCAGAAATGAGTAGAAGGTAGCAAGACCTTGGAAAATCACCAGTGATGAATCACCTCGTGTCATAGTCAATATTTTTTTGTTGTTGGAGAATCCCTTCCTAATCTTACCGCATTGTCTGCACTCAGCAAACTTTGCGAGAGAGGAACAGAAAGAACAGATGTAATCGGCGCAACGCAAGCGGCGCAGTGGGTGTAACCGCATTTATGTTCCTTGTTCAGTGGTTTTACTGTGCATTAGCATGCATGTTAATTTAAAAAATCCCGTCTCCCAATTTAAACAAATAATGTGATAGCACTTGATCGGCTATGATCCGTTTCCTCAGCTGTTCACAACGGCGCTCCTGTAATTTCCGGGATACGGAAAAATCGTCCCCGGTGGGAACCTAGGTTAGAGCGATTCCGTGCCACTACATCCAACGTGCCGTTACGTCCATCATGCTCTTACATCCGAAAACGAGTCGTTCCATCCACCCTGCTCTTACACACAAACGACCGTTACATCCAACGAGACTTTACTTCAATTTCTGGCCGATACATCGATAAGTCAGTACACACAACGAGCCGTTACATCCAACAGAAAACCATACACAACGAGCTGTTACGATGCTAACGCGGTACCTCACGGGTACTTCTTTGAATAGGAAAAGAATAACTAAATAAAAAGAAGTGACCTGTAATACGGATTGACATTGATTGGTTCATAGACAGCTGCTATATTGGTACAACCACAAAACGAGGGTCGTTAGGGTATGAGGCATGTTACTGAGTTTCCTATTTCTCCCTATTATTTTTTTCGTCAACATCAACATCAACTGAGTTCTAAGCAATGCGCATGTGTGGAGCAACGCGAATATTAATAAAATGTTAGGTGTACAGCAGATAGCTTTTTTGTATTGTCAACGGACAGCACTTTGGAAATAGAAAATTTCCCTTTCCTAAAATACGCATAAATTTGGGTCTTATTGTGTCCCGTTCTTCAGCTTTTCCACGAATGAATTTCACGTTTTCAAGTTTAGATTGAATTAACTGAGACTCAGCATCCAACACAACGAAATCTGGAGTAAAAATTTACGCTTCAGAAATTATTCTTGAAAAAGAAAAGAAGGCATATATTATCCTGTCCCACATAATAAGGAGGCCGAACTGTACTTTTTTGCCACACTCAAACAAGAACCTGTTATGTTGTCAGGTGACCATAGTTATTTTTCTACAATGTGTCCTTTTATTTTTTGTCGAATCGTTCCTCTTGGCGTTCAGGAAAAAAAAAAAAATACTGTGTTGGGAATATCGCGACTCCCACTGCAAGGCCTTACCGCTCGACCTTCCCCTATCTTTTTTTGGTTGTGTCGACCCCACGGTCGACCCCAAGCCTTTATCGCCCTTCACCTCCTTCGTTCGGTTTTGCGAACTCGTACACCAGAAGACAGGGGGTCCCCTGTCACTGGGGTTGTCGACTGACATCATTTTTCTGAGCGGGTATAAAGTGAAAGAAAAAGAAAGGAGAACATGGAGGAAATGAGACCTTTCAAATATGTTACTGAAGTTTTCGGGTAATAATAAGAAGTCTGTTCTACGACGGAAATTTTGAAAAGTCTTTTGCACAAACGCCTTGTAAATGAATTCAGATGTTTGATAATGCCTACTTACCAGCAATATACATATCAAAATGTCAGTTTTGCATGAATAATAGAGTTATTATCAAGGTAAATTGCATGTTGTAAAAACATTTTTGGGACCCCTCATATAGGACCCCGGTTAGCGAATGCTGCCCTGTTCTGGATTTCTCACGCACAAAATATGGACTTTGTCGCAGGCAATGCTATTTACCTCGTATCTTTAATGAGCTCCCCTCTGACAGTTTTTCTTTGGAATCGAAGTACAAACTAAAAAAAAACGCTACGGCAACTTTATCATGGGATGTAGTACCTTTATATGTTCATGTACTGCCAAACTGTATGCCGCTGACTGCTTCAGGCCCAGTGCCACAAGCTTTTCCGCTTAGACGGGCCTGTTTTATTATATTTGTAGTTTGCTTTCTTGAGTAAAATTATTATTATTATTATTTATTATTATTATTATGTAAGCGAGTGCAGAAAAAAAAAGGAAAACCGTTTCGAGCAGATTTTCCAGACTGGCATTGTAAGCGCTGTGTGTAGGCAATGTTTATAGACCACTTGCACTCCTACGTCATCGATTACGTTTCGCCGCCGCGCAAAGCATGCTGGTGGGCATCTATCAACCTTATCAGCCTTTTCGGCCTATCAGCAGACGCGTTTTTCCCGCTTCTTGCCAACCAGAGCAAAATATAACCTCGAACCGGTTTTCTCGGGACGCAACATGTTTGTAAACAGAAAGTGGTCTATAGCCTAATTTACAGCCGCTGGTAGATCCAATTGAGAGCCTCCGAGATACCGGCATCCGTACTATCCGATCACACTTGTACGTCGGCATACAGTAAGTATGCACTAGTAAAACAATACGAAGAGCAACTAAAAATTCCATAATCAGTCAGTACAGGCGGTAGTGACTTGTGAAAACAATAATTGCAGCATGAATATATAAGAACAAAAAAAGTACTCATGTAGCAATAGGAGACAAGCAAAAAGACGTGAATGTCTCGAATCGAACTACGAACCTTTTGTGGCACTTTTGTGGCACCACTCGACACTTTACCACTCGGCAAACAGCGCAGAGGGCGCGGGCCGCCTGAAACTCGCGAGGTCAACCATGCACAATGGGGATTGTTTCGTGAGTCGGCGGCGAACGGCGTGATAAGGACGAGCGTGGCGCCATCTAGAATCGGGAAAATCGTGAATCGGAGTTGCTCCCCGACTGGTATAGCCTCTTAAGCGTACATGTACCTCCTTTTCGCACCAAATGTTACCAAATGTAGAGAAGGTGATGTTCCTCTGCCTAAGTCCTGACCGGCGGTGACAGAATGTCCCAGATGTGCGTGGCCTCACACTAGGACGGTGCAGGTAGAACTGGCTGCCAGGCGCAATAGCGCGCGGCAGCAGAGGAGCGTCGTCGTCGTCCACGGGCCGCCACATCACTCTCATCCGGAGACCCAGAGCGGTGCATGCGGTAGGCGTCCGCGTCGATACCACGAAGAGGAGAATGAGGACGGCTCGTGGATGATAGACGACTGGACGCAATATTATATATGATGCGGCGTCTATTACTTGCTTGCGCTAGTGATTCCGCTGCGTATAACTTTTTTTTTGCGTTTGTCCTGATGCTTGTTAACTTCTTTTGGTGCGTCAGCCAATAAATGCTTCGAATTATGTAAAAAAATGGTTTTGTTGTGTTGCAAGGGTTAACATAATGTATTTCGGTTATTAGGAGTAGCTGCCGGCAGTACCGAAGACTCCAACTTGTTTCTAGACATCGTTCTGGAGGCTTTCCTTCCTGACCTTGTGAGAAACGCCTCGCAAGATCCTCTCCCGCTTGCCGATATTCGTTTTGACGTTGTTGACTATTACGTCCCCACCGACAGAACCACAGTTGAATTCTCTGGTGGACGACTTATCGGGTTGGCCTCCAAGGTTCGCCGACATGGACAGTGCACACGTCCAAGGCTGCTAGCTGAGAGAGTCACTCTGGAGTGCGAGCTGACATTAGACGGTGTCAGCGTCAGCTACAACGGGTCTTACAGAGCTCCCGGAAAGGACGGGAAGATGCAGAATATTTCTGTGGAGTTGATTGTGCTGAACACTTACGCCGTCGTACGAGTCACCAGCAAAGAAGGTAAGTGTTGGAGGACCCATTAGTGGGACGGTGGCATCCAGAAATCCATCTGTGAAACGGATACGACCGGCCGATGCCTACGACTAACTGTGCTCATATGTTAAATAGACGATACTTTTTAAAGATCAGCTCTGCTGCCTCAGAGGATTTAGCCCACGCCACCTAGATACAGAAGGCCAGCTTAATGCCTCCCCTCCCTCCTTCTCTACGTGCACATATAAAGTCAAAATTCGTCTGCTACTGCGTGTCGCCGTTCCACGAATAGAATAACTTGCAAATTATCGTAACTAACTTGGAACCTGTAGACAAGAAGTGCAACACGCTTTCCTGAAAATCAGCCTTGATAAATATTTGAGACCGTTTTGCGCTTTATTTGAAAGATTTCTCATTTAGTACGCGGGGATGTTCAATCACGGCTCGCAGACGGGGGCGGTTTCCCTCCATGGCTACCACCCCTGAAAACACGTTCGTGATTGGCTACCGCAGTTGAAAACACGATCCTGATTAGCTGACTCTTAGTCGTTGCGTCACGTCGACGAGTAAGCAGGCTTTCTCTATCTAGGTGGTGTTGCTCCAGCGGCGTGACGTCATTCCATACCCTTTGTTGCACACTAGAAAGTGTGCCATTGCACATCGTCAAGAACACTCCCACTGCCTTTCTGGTGGCGTTTTATATATCCACACACACACACACAAAAAAAAACCCGAACGCTGAGAAACTTTTTCGCAGCCGAGAAAAAAGTGGGACTAACTTGTCCCGTGAAGCAGCAACGGAACTTCTATGGAATGGGTCAGTGTCTGTCCCTCGATCCACTTCAGGCCCTTTGAGTGGAGTTCAGGCCCCTACACTGAGAGTGGAACAATGCACACACCGCACAGCTACTTTGCAAAAGCCTCTTCATGCTCCTTTGCGCACAGGTTGCACCTAGGATGTGGCTTTTGCTACGATTTTATCAGGGGCATTACCGGCCTCAGGCACGCGAGTCATCGCGCAAAAATTCTTCATTGTCATTTGATGTGGGGTGATGTCGTTGTGGTTCCTGTACCGGATGTTTTCCGTGGGTTTTCCTGTGACATTTAAAGACAGACGTCGGTACAGTCCCCCGTAAAGTGGGCCCGGGACGCACGACTCCACCCGCAATAGTCGTCACGTTGCGCGCCTCAGCGTGGCTGACTACTGCAAGCCGTTCCATCATCAATACTACCTACGCTTGCACTTGCCATTGCACAGAACTTGTTCTTGGACAACGTCCTAGAAGGTGGCTCGTACGGTCACAAGTTGGTCAACTTAACTACCTACAGTACAAAATACAGACCGCTGTTAGGGGCACCCTGCACACAAGTACGGGGCTGGACAAAAGTTTACGGAACATGCCTTCCTCAGAGCGACTCGCTAGCACCGAATGGGACCGTACGGACTTTCAGACACGTCCCTAGGTAACCCAGTTGCCTGTTTGCAACTCCGCACGGTGCTATGCATTGCTAGCGCGTCACTTTGACGAAGGAATGCTCTGGAGCTCTGTTCTAACCTGCTCTGTTTCTTAACCTTTGACAGACTCGAGCATCAAAATCTGGCAGCGATGATAACTCTGCGATAAGCACATTCTATGTCGAGCCCCACCTTTTCCGGGAGTGATTTCATTTCATAATTGTTCTAAACTGTGCTGTTTCAGATGGAACACCAGTGCTGAATAACTTCAGGATTCCAAAGATGAACCTGAAGCTCAAAGATACAGGGTTCGACTTCGCCCAGTCAGACAACGTGAGGCAGACACTGAGACGAAGCGTACAAAGCAAGCTCTCTTCCGTACTGTTTCGAAAATTCCGGAAGACCCTGGAGGAAGCATTACAAAGTGTGCTCGTGCCTATTGCTTGAAAGGGATCCTGAAAGGGTGTTGTATTTCAATAAAATCGAGCACCCATGTCTTGATGGAGGGATGGGCACCCCCCCCCCCAATGTCCCCCCTAAAATGAAATTTTAGTACCTTCTCCTGATGTCCACGCGCATTAATGACACCATTTGCTATGATGCCGCTTGACGATCAAATGTTCAGACGTTGCGGCAACGTTTCATGCACAAATATAATGTTACCGCGAAGCTTCTATTTCAATGTTGGTGCAATATTTGAAATGGTGCATTTTAGAAACGTTACGATTATGTTACTGAGGGAGTATTTTATAATGCGAAGCATTCTTTAGCTACTAACACCGAGAAAGTGGTAAGTCTTCTGGCCAGAGCGTCGAACCGAAACGTTTTTTTTTCTTTTTGGTTTGTTTCGGGTTCGGCCATGAAGGTTCAGTTCCGGTTCAGTTTCGGAGTTCACATATATCGATTCATATAACTGGTTCAGCGGCTGTAAACCGGTTCGGAACCGGTTGGAGGTTCTAATATGCCAGAAAATTAGGTGTTGCCACAAAGAATGATACAATATGTCTTAGTTACTTTATTAATGCATTTGTTTCTGTTTTTCAAACGACAGCACTTTGTTTCATCCCTTCCCCGAGCAACTGCCGCCAATCTAGGCAGGCAGACCGCTCCAATGCCCACGACATCCCTCCCTCAGGATATGATTTAAATTGCAAAAGAGAAATACAAAAAATGAAAAGATGCGCCTCGATTATAACGATAACACGTCATCTGGAAGTGCAACGCATTTTTATGTAGCATGTTCATATGAAAAATGAACTAATCGCTATTGAAGAGTGATATTCAACAGTAGGAGCAACTTATTTATTTACACCTGCTAAGCAAGGCTTTCGCGCACGAGGCTGCACTTCTTCAGATTACAAAAATATGAACATGGTACATGCACATAGTATACTGGGTGTTTCACGAAAAACTCCCAGCTGAATAATTCGTGAACAGGTGGCGCCATCGAAGAAGTTTCTCTTCGGTAAATATCCTTGGGACATCGACCATGAACTGAGTAGTGAGCGGTTCATTTGCATACGCTGATTAATTAGAGAACCATTTTAACTTTTACTTCGCACGCTTACGGAACCTCTGTTTTACGCACCGGGACCTTCAGCGAAATATATTGCAAGGAAAAGCCCGCATCGGCGCTTAGGGATTTTTTCGAGTAATTAATCGGTTTCGGTTTACATATTTCTTGCTGGAAGCAGTGCATCAATGCGCTCTTTGGATCAGCTGTCCGGTTGTAAATTGTGGAAGAAGTGAAGGTACTCGTGTTCCATTATAACGCCATGTTTTGCAACATCAAGGTCCTTCTAATCTCCTAACGTTGCCATTGTAATGTCTGACTTATCGCTCCGTTCATGAAACAAAATCGCCAACTTAAAACGCGAAAGACTAGTCACGGCGAAGACGCGTTGCGAAGCGGCCATGTTGGCAAAACAGAGGCAGGAAATAGGAAACACAAGCGACAAGTGACACGTCACATAGAGTTCCGGTTGAATCTGCCTTCTGAATCTGAACTGAATCTGCGGTTGAAAACTTGCTCCGGAGGCGCTCCGAATCTGCCATTGGAATTCAACATTAATTCCCGCTGGCTGCCGCTTCTTCCGAGTTTAACCTAGAAGAAACAGCATTTTAAAAAGCACGGTTAAAACAACATGTGTGTGCGTGAGAGATAGGCATAGAAATATGTAACATACCGTTTGCCCAAAGCACAGTTGCTATAACCATCTCACTGCATTCTGCCTTCCGATCCACAGACTACGTGCGAACAGGGGTAAAGACGCATAAAGAATGAGAATGCATAGTACGGACGATTATATACACCCACCCACGTGCTATATACCTCAAAAGCGACGAAAATCCTGAATTCCAGGCGATATTTGCTTGAGATGCGTAGCTGCATCCATGCGCTTCATCGTTTCAAAGCAGACTAATACCCCAGTCAGACGGCATGCTCGAAGGACTTCGGGGAATTTTCATTTGCAAAAAATGACCTCTCAGAGCCGTGTCAGACGGCAGCTCAAAGGACCTTTCTAAGAAATGACCATTAGCGCGAAAGGAGGCCCTCAACGACATTTGAGGTGCAGAAAGGAGCAATCTCGACAACAGTGTTATGCCATTGTACCCTCGCTACCTTCGCAGCTGAATGTAGGAAAACCTATAAACTGCGGATAATGGAGTGAAACTGTGTAAACGTATTTAGATATCCTATTTAGAGAAGTGCATATGACTTCTGCATCTTGATTTGTGGCGCACAGACTAACTTCAAATTTCCACAGCAGACAGGCAAAACGAAACCGAAAAAGGGAGCCGGTGAGGGCAGTCAGTTGAGGAGCACTCCTTTCCCGCCTGTCTGGCAGGCGCCCCCGAACAAAGGTCATTTGAGAGGCCGATGGCCATTTCTCGCAATTGACATTTGAAATGCTGTCTGACTAAGGTATAACTAACTTCCTGGCAGTTGGAATAAACGCTGTTTCTGAATCACGCTGTTGTCTCATAGAAATCACAAGGCCAGACCCTGAATTATCCCACAGGATATTTTCACATTGGTGTGCCTGTGAGGATATGTATACGAATCTGCATCCTTTGTAGGAAATTCTGAGAGACGAAGACGCTTCTGTAAGAAAATCTGAAGGAATGCCATGTTTCTATGAGATTTTCTGAAGTATTTTTCAATAGGGTCCGCCTCCCGTCTTCAACAAATTGGGCGAGAACGCTGTCATTCGTTATGACGGTTGGCTAGGAGCGTGCTTATTTGGTGCAGTTAATTTTTAAGAGTGTGCCCACTAGTTCACAGAGCTCGCGGCGCGTTCGTCATCATCCACGATAACAGCACGCTATCTCACCTACGGAACGACAGAAGCGGCACTGCTGTTTACCAGTCGCTTTGAGAAGGAATATCAAAGCGTCTCTTGTGGCTGTTCCTAATCTTCCGTCAACCCCGTGTGTCAACCAGGCGGTGTGAACATGAAATTGACAACCGGATAGCTGATCCAAAGAGCGCATTGGTGCACTGATCCGCGCAAGAAATATGTATACCGAAACCGATTAATTACTCGAAAAAATCACTAAGTGCCGATGCGGTTTTTTTTCTTGCAATATTTTTCGCTGAAGGTCCCGATGCATAAAACAGAGGTTCCATAAGCGTGCGAAGTAAAAGTTAAAAGTTAAGATGCTTCGCTAATTAGTGAGCGTATGCAAATGCGCCACTCACTACTCAATTCATGGCCGATGTCCCAAGAATCTTTACCAAAAAGCCATTTCTTCGATAGCGACACCTGTTCACGAATTATTCAGCCCGGGGATTTTCGTGAAACAGCCTCTATACAGTTGGCGGAAGAGTTTTGGCATGAGGGGGTAACAATTAAGGTGATGGAAAGGATGCAATTACAGGTAAAAGTCAAAGGAACATAAATACAAAAGCAGGAGTATCAGAAGCTCAACATAACGCGAGCCCAAGGGATTACACAGGAAGCGAGAACACGCGTAGGTGACGTTCGAGGAATTAAGGATAAAAAGGGGGTTATGGCGACGGAATGAGGACACAGGGGCGTTCTCGCTTCCTGTGTAATCCCTTCGGCTCGCGTTATGTCGTGCTTCTGATACCGCTGCTTTTGTATGTATGTTTTCGATATTTCCTGTACTTGCATCCTTTCCATCACCCTGTTACCCCGTCTCTCTCTCTCTCTTTCTCTCTCTCATGCCAAAACTCCCCGTCAACAGTGTATACGAGTGCCTGCACCATGTTTGTATATCTGTAACCTGAAGAAGTGCAGTCTCATGCACGAATGTCTTGTTTACCATGTGTAAGGAAATAAGTTGCTCCTACCGTTTAATATCACTCTTTGATTTACTCACCGACGGCAAGTTCACAACGCCCTTTTTTTTTCTTTTTGCCGTAGTATCTTCTTAGTCACTATAGCTCAGATGAACTTCCAACTCCCCATCCAAGTCTTAACACTTGACTTCTTGGGCGTCACTAGACGGTATCTGCAGAGACACGTCTTCCCTTCACTCCCAATGTGAGAGGGTGAAGGAGCACAGCGCCGCCTCATGTGTCGACGATGAGCTTTATCTTGCGGAAACAACAAAAAACAAATGTAACGGGTTACGCTATCAGAGCTGCCCTTATCTTGGGTTGCGTTTTTTTGTTTTCTTCTAATCTTTTTCCAGGACACAAGACGCCATAGGCTGCTCTTTCAGCCTCTCACATTTGGGGTGACGAAAAGACGCGTCTCCGAAGATGCCCAATGAACAAAATAAAAAAGAAATGGTGTTCCTTCACAATTTCTTTTGCGGACGATCTATCGAACGGATTTTTATTCTGAAAACGGCTACGGTATCGGGTGACCGAAGGGACAGATGTTTTCATTGGGAAAACTTCGTAGATTTTATAATTAAAAAGTTAATTATTGAAAGTTAATTTGGACAATGCCTAAGGAGTTTGATGGTGCCCTGTTAAGGAGTGCCCTTCAGCCTTAGGTATATTGCCATTGATTTCATCTCGAAAAAAGTGATATATATATATATATACTTTTAAAAAGCAGTTCGCATTTAGCTGGGACACCCTGTGTAGTTGGAGGGACTTCACTCACCGAAACTTTCATTCAGCTTCGTGTGCTTCCTTCTTCCTTGCGTCTGCATTCTGACAGACTGGCACAACTTAGGCCGGCATCTACAAGTCTAAAATCGAAAGTACGGCACGCAGGAACCGCCGCTGCCGATGTCGGGGCACTTCCAGGTTGCAAATTGGAGCAGCTACGTTCTCAACGTTCCACATGATGTCGTTGCAATGCACTGATGCTGCAGACTTTTGGATGTAGGAATGACAAAACACATTTCTTCTATAAGCGGCTGCGAGAACCTGAACGCGTGACTGTCACCGTACACGATCGCTCGTACGATTCCTCTTCGTCTTGTTGATCTTCAGTTTTTGCGACCCGGAGAATGGGTTTGTGAACACTGTAGTAGGAGATGTAGCTCATGTACCGCACATAAACACTCCTCCTGAACACACAGTCTAACGTTGTGCCGTGGCGTGGGATCGGCACATTCACATCACCCACGGCCAGAGTTACCAGATTGGCTACGTTCTAGAAGTCATGGCAATTTGGGCAGTTTGGGCAATGGCGACTTGGCTATTTTCTGGCTACACTGCGAATACACCTTGGCGCTTATATTTGGGACTTATGTGTACCTAAAACATGTTGCATCTTGGCAATGCATCAATGTCCAAGTACGTTCATAATTACCGGCCGTCTCTTCGCCGGCACGATGCCCTTCAGGCTACTTTCTTTCTGAGCTGGGGTCTTAGACACACTTAAAGAACCGTCGGTTGGGTGAACTTTATTCGCTAGATGTTGAACTTCATCATCATCTCTGTTCATCATATCTGTTTCTACTTTATGTGTGTAACCGTGCTGTGGTAGCCAGTTCGACTTTGTCGGAACTCACATACCCATTTTTTTCTTTATCACATCACCATCACCGTTCACTAACTGTGCGCTGTGACGTCGACGACAAAAACAATAAAGTACACCAGAAACACTGGGGTATTTTATCGCTTTTATGACCTATTACCAAACAGCCCGGTTTTGAACCGTCTTTTCGCTTTGGTGTCTGTGATGATCATAGTTCTCTCGCGAATGTAAGGCCGCCAGTTAACATTATACGAATTACGATAAGCTTTCTTCTTGATTAGGCAGTCGCCAGTTATGTTTCGTTCTCCTGGTCATGTTTCATACATTACATAAATCATGTCGACACGGCCATGGTAATTTTTTTTTCATTCTCAAAATATCGTGTGCCTCAAGATATCGACCCGAATTGCTAACTGATCAATGTGTACCGCACAAGTGTTCTACTTACATATTTCGCAGTACAATTACCACAGAGCAATTGTGCTGATTCCATGTGATATGATGCCTACACGACACCGGTTGCACAGTTGGCTACATACACGGTGTATTGGCTACTTTTAGCTACTTTCTCAGGGCAAGTTGGTGACGTTTCAGGATTTGGACAGGGCCACCCTACCTACGATGTCCAATTTGAACGTCTCCGGTGCCGCTCGGCGCTCATATTGAGTTTCTGCGCGCAGTGTTTATGTTCGACAACGTGGAGTGTGCGTTCCGCGGCTCGGTTTGGCAGTATACGAGTAGGCGGGTAACGAGTAATATACGCTAGTATTTCGAAATTTAGTGTCTTTTAGTCAGTGGCGTCGCTAGGGTACGCGTCACTCGGTGCGGGAGCCTTTTGTGGGCATGCGTTCATATCCCATAAGAACACTAGAGGTTCAGTAGGTCCCAAGCGCTCTACGAAAACGATACAACAAATGAACAGATGAAAGATCCATAACTTAACAACCCGAGACTGGGGAACAAAAACCGACAAATATTTTTGTTTCGTGTATGTCTGTTTGTGCGTTCCTGCCTCAGAAGAATTACGTTCCAACAATAAAGCAAACTGTCAAGCGAAAGATCCACAACACGATGTCGGCCACTTCAAGGAATCAGGTGTTTCGCTTCTCGTGTTTTAGCAACTGCTGCCGTAAACACCTTCCAATGTACTAAATTGCCACCCACCGAAACGTCTCGTATCAGCCGAGGCGCACAATAAAGAAACAAACAGGGGAGACACCGGATCTTGCGAGTGAAAGGACCCCTCTCCCCTGACGCTACGCTTCACCGAGGCAAAAATGCATTTAAGAAACGCTGCCGCATTTAAAAATGTTTTTAGTTGAGCGTCCAGCCTGTAAATGTACCACTTCTATGTGATTGGCGTCTTCGTCCTCAGGAATCCAAACACATGATAATCAGAGGGAGCAAGACCGTACTTGAATACAGGGGGGACAGGATGCGTAAGGTCTCAAATCTCAATCTCTGAATGGTGAAAGCCGTGGCAGCAGCCGTGGGAGGGCGTGTGTTATAATGAAGGTGAAGAAGGCCTTCAGATCCTTTTGCAACTTCTTCGTATACGTCTTCGCCTCTTATTTTCAAGCTCGTAATGACGCACCCAGGTTTCGTTCCCAATGCAGGCACGTCAATTATGTTGCAGCATTCCATTATGTCTTTTGCGAGGTCTGTAAACTATCCGACATATAAAAAAAATCTCATGACACCTCGCTGCTGCTCTACGATGCAAACAACTAAGGGCACTCCCATTTCTTATACGCTGCCCTTCCGATTAAGCGCACCCCACCAACAATTGCACAGTGTCAAAATGTTCTCTAAGAAAGTGAATCTTCCCACCGCGGGGAGTTTGAACTACCTGGGTATTGGTTTCGTGAAATATTGACAAATTAGTCTTACTTTTTAAATTGTCTTCGTCACAAAGAAAAGAAGACTTGGAAACGAGGGAAGGTGCTATTACCTCTACAACACCTGAATTCAACCCGCTTTAAATTCCAGTGAGAGTTCAGGGAACACACGAATAGGACGAACGAACTTCCCTCTCTTCCCGTCTGTTCGTGTATTTCTTTCTTTACTTTTTTCTTTTTCTTTTTTTTGCTCATCATACTCAGGCAATATGCCAAAACTTCTGCCTGAAGCACCTCCGGTAATATTCTGTGAGCACGCTGCGATATTGCGTTTCATCCGGCACCCACAAACGAGCCATGCCGAAACCATGAAACGAGTACTGCCGGTCAAATTTGTTTAGCTGTCATTCCCGTGGAAGTAGATCTAATTTGACCTTCAAACAACAAGTTATAAATAAAGCCAATCTGCGGAAGTTTGGGGAAAGAGTACGTACCACAGATTGGAACCATGTTTTGCAGTGCCAAAACGCAGATGCAGCCTATGATATTTTCTTTAACACGATACATGACATCTACAGAGAATGTTT
Source organism: Ornithodoros turicata (assembly GCF_037126465.1). Lineage (NCBI taxonomy): Eukaryota > Metazoa > Arthropoda > Arachnida > Ixodida > Argasidae > Ornithodoros > Ornithodoros turicata. The sequence continues at coordinate 161,206,957 of NC_088201.1, read as the reverse complement.
CCCTTTTGTATGCAAGGTGAGGCCTAGGTCAGCCAGGAAACCATGGATAACGCAGGACATCCTAAAATCTATGCGAAAGCGTGATAGGTTATTTAGGAAATTTCTGAAGCATAGAAATCCTGATAGGCTTTCAAGGAATTGCGTAATAGTGTCAACGTGATGCTAAAAAGAGCCAAACAAAACTACTGCGTGAACAATTTCTTATCGTGTAAAGGGAATGCGTCAGCTATCTGGCGTAACATAAACAAGCTTGTTAATTACAGAAAACCCCATCGACAACTAAACCATATAATCGTAGACGGTGTTAGCTATCAAGGAACGGACATGGCAAACGCTTTTAATGAATACTTAGTCCATTCATCTGATCAGGGTAGCTGTGCACACGACATTCATTTGGCTTGTGAGAATCTAACTGAGGTCAGGGCTAACTCATTGTTCCTCTCCCCAACTGATGAGGTTGAAGTTTACCATAGTTTTATGCGGCTTAAGAACAGTAAAGTCTTGGATGTCTACGACATGCAAATTGGGCCCTTTAAAACCATAATGGACGTTATCACACCTTGTCTAGTGCATATCTAATTTATGTTTGCTAACAGGATCCTTTCCTGATGGCATGCAGTGCGCCAAGGTCCTCATGGTACATAAAAGTGGTGACGCGACCTCCTGTTCTAATTACCGACCAATATCAATATTACCTGTCTTTTCAAAGGGTTTTGAACATATAATACACAAGCGGCTCGCGGCTTACTTTGAAAAATATAGCTTGTTCTCTGAACGCCAATTCGCCTTTCGGAAGAATAGCTCCACTGAACTCGCTCTCTTAACGCAGAAAGAAATCATCCTGAAAAACATTGAGAACAAGCTACTAACCTTAGGCGTGTTAATTCACTTTAACAAGGCCTTTGACTCGATTTCCCACGCTGTACTTCTGCAAAAACTCGCTGACTACGGTGTTCGTGGTATCACACTCTCGTTGTTCGCTTCCTATCTGTCTTGTCGTCATCAGAAGGTCGTTGTCAATGGCTATTCCTCCACCCTTAGCAAAATTAAAAGTGGTGTGCCGCAAGAAAGTCTTCTGGGGCCACTCCTTTTTTCGATTTACATAAATTATATTGTCTCTATAACTAAGGAGGCTGACTTTATCATTTATGCACAGTAAATCAGTTTACACCTTTTTTCAGTAAATTGCTTGTCCTATAACTGACTCCTTTTTTCACACCACAGTGGCTGGTGTATTTTAATACACCCTTTACTAAAGGATATTTTATAGGAAGCACTCCTACAATAGGTGCTTTAAAGAACGACACTTTTATTAGGGGCATCCATTGAAAACACCATTTGGGGAAAGGGTGTTCTGGAGAGAATACCCCCAATAAGATCACTTATATACTGGCTCATGCAGCTGCTGTGCGCTCGCATTTTCACTTTTGTGGCAAGCAGCAATAGAAACGCTGTGTGCAAAAACATGCTTCACACGCATACACTGCCTGCCTGTGTATCATATACAATATAGTGCAAGTATAGACAGTGGATACATATGCTTTTATTGACAAAGTTGGTTGGCACAAATGCATGCACAAAAGCTGCACAAATGCATCACCCAAGAAGCTAGCCATACCTCCAATGTGCTGTGCATGAGGAATTGGAGACAGTGTTGTCTCGGTGACCCTGTCTTTCGAAAATTTCAAAACACGCTTATACGACGAAATAGCAGCCTTCCAAATCTGCAGAAACCACAGTGAAATCAAGGTGAAACTGCGTGCATTGAGTACAGTAAGCACAAGAACCACGGCCTGATACTCACATGCTATGACAACTTGTCGTGGCACTTTAAACGGTTACAGGACGTGAGCAGACTGCAAGCCATCTGTAAGCCGGTCTTGTCTCCATCCTTAAGCTTATGGTCTCTCCTGCAGCTGCTGAGTGGCACCGTGAGTTCTGCCATGGCATGTGATTATTCATTGGCAGTTCATTGTACTCCCTGAACTCTATCAGCGCAGGTTCACTCTGGTTTCACTGTGCTTTCCGCAAATTTCAGAGACTGCTATTTTGCCACATAAGAGTGTTTCAACATTTTAGAAAGACGAGGTGACTTCGAGATGACATTCCCTCCAATTCCGCTCTCCCAATTTTCCAAGAAAAATGACAATTAAAAAGTGCTGTAGTGAACTTAATTAATTAACCATATCACAGCTGCAAAACACCCCCTACATGTTGACTCTCCTGTAGTTTGAATACAAAAACGCTGTCCTGCTTATGAACACTGTCTGAAGGAGCAGGAATGGTATAAAAACCAGCGCCCTGCTAAGTGAACTCTCAGAGACCTACTACAGTAAAATGGAGCACTATTTACGTAAATGGACATGAAAAGTAAACAAAGAAGGCACTTAAAAGCAAACATCAAGACAAGGATACGTTACATGGTTTAAAAACGTTCAGTCCCCACTTTGAGACATAGTATTTTTGGCTTTGTACTATAAGAACTGGCCTCTCTGCCATCAAGTCATGTATAATGTTTCATGAATACTCAGAGCACAGTTTCATGGCACATAAAACAAAGAAAGTGAGCACTGTACTGAAAGTATGCCGTGACTAGGAAGAACTATTGGCACACTTTTCAACTAACGCGGTACAAATGGTACATATTTTCGTGTGCTTACTCGAAGAACCTCTTATATTTATTAAGAAACTTGATGGCAGGAGATCGAGCATGTGATTCCGAGAATCCCAGACACAATCTCTCAAGCGTACACAGAGTGTTATATGGCTTCGCACCATATACGATCTGAAAAAGCCAGTAGGCCGCAAGGATTGCTGCAACCCCCTCCTCTACGTCGATCACGCGGAACAGAGAAACTTTGTCTACGAACAAGTGCATGTGCTCCGCGGCCTCAATGCTTGTGCCTGTGAAGATGATGCATGGTGTCACCGGGAGAGAGTCATCCTAATCAAAAACAGCTTAATTAGAAAAAAAAAACTGAAGTACCACGTTATTAAAGATGCACAACTATTATACAGAATAAGAATGCAGGGCATACATGTTCAACACTGCATTTGCATTTATTAATCTACTTCAGATGAATGACACGCAGAAATTGTGAATAAGGCACAAAGAAAATCAAGCTGTATCCTACACTCTTAAAACAAAGCTTCACCACATAGCACGCTGAAAGCTGAAAGATTGATACCTCTGTCGTCCTTGATTTCTGGAAAGCGTGGGGTGTACGCCTTTTTGTGACAATTAACATTCCAGTATAAGTGTCACAAAAAGGTGTACGCCTCCTGTTATTAACAATCAGGGGCGAAAACGATGTCATTCGGGATGATGGTTGGTCAGCAGTGTGCTATGTGGTGAAGTTCATTTTTAAGAGTGTAGTGCTTTTTTGTCTGGTTCACACTCGCATGACTATTTATATAGTATTTATTATTATTATTATTATTATTATTATTATTATTATTATTATTATTATTATATAGTAGACTATTTATAAAGTATATTTGTAACACTTACATCTCTCACGAAGATGTTCCCTATAGCCTGGGGCTCTTTCACAGCAGAACACAGTAGCTGGAGTGAGTGTACGGCCATGATGTCTGGAAAAGCGTAAATATGTAGCAGTGGTAGATAATGGAACCTCAAGGAAACTAATAAAACCAATAATGTGCCATAATTTGTACCTTAGCGCATAAAAAGAATGTGTAAAAGCACAATTTGCTGCTTTGATAGGATGAACATGAAATACAGAAACAACACTTTATCGTTTCGTATTGTGATCAAACATAAGGTGCACATACGTTTTTTCCGTCTAGGGCCGACGTCTTCCCTAGCATCAGTTGCAAGCACAGCCTCACGTAGTTCCGCCTTGCAGTACAGTGCGCCCTGGATTGCAAGGTCCCGGATGCGTCTGAGCACGACTTGTGTCCCCTGCAAGGGGTGTTCTCCATAGCGTCGACTGCATTCATTGAAGAACTAAATTGAAAATGTAGCTGTAGTTCTTATGGATGCCACTTGCTTATTTGCACTTACCCTGACGGAGTCCATGAAGTACGGAAATTTTTCCTTGCTCTTTGCTACTGGCCACCGTACGAGGGCTGCTGTCCTGTTGTGCATTGTTGATGCCATTCTCAAATCTATTAGTGCTTCATCTGGGGCTTCCTTTTTGTCCTCCTTAATGAGCCAGTCCTCGTGAGCTTGCAGACTTGACTGATCCTCCCCCTCCATGAGATGAACTCCTGTCTGTAGAGATAAGCCAGAGTAACAAAAAAAAAAGCTGTCATGAAAATGTAACGACACTAATAAGATTGGACTATTTGTTATAATCTGCATGTGACACACAGAAACAGCACAGTTAATGTAACGAAACGTGCACAATGGTAAATGGCAGGCGAAGTACTATGTGCCCCAAACCTTAACAACAGAAACGTGTCATCGTCGTGAAGCTCTCTAGGGGTCTAGTGCAGTGTTTCCCAAACTTTTGGCGGTGACGGACCCCTGGAAGCGATGAGAACCAATTCACGGACCCCCCCCCCCCACACACACACACACACACCGTCACAGCCAGTGCATAACCAGCAACCTCGTCAGCTGCTGCGTGCTTTCGATACAGCTTCAGAAACGATTCCGGACTGGTTTCTTCTTCTTGTTTGTATGTGTATGACGCGGACAAACGTGCATTGCAGGACTTTTCTATCAGAAATTAGAAGCTAGCCGTTGAAGCATGCTTGTAGCAATTTTGGAAGGTCTGGGTGTTTGAAAATCGGGCAGCATGTACGAGCGCGTGTTTGTGGGGACGAAAATCCTCACTGAAATGTGAGAGGCGGTCGCGGACCCCCACTGACACTCTCGCGGACCCCCAGGGGTCCGCGGACCACACTTTGGGAAACGCTGGTCTAGTGAAGTAGTTTGCTGTAAAACAGCGGCTCATTGCACGTCCACAACAGGACACTATTTTCTATCAACTGCCAAAATGTCAGAACCCCATACAGAAAACTGCGGCCACATAGGCAGCCCACAGCTGCGTAGCTTGCAATGTGCAAAGGAGCAGATGCTACGTACAGGAACGTTGTCTCTGTGAAGCTTTCGCCTTTTCAATTCTGCAGGGCCATCAACGCTTGCATCTCTTTTCTTACTAGAATACTTGAGCTTGTTGGCCATAACCCTCTCGTCGTGTGGCATTTTACGACGCTCGTTTTTGAATTTGGTTTCCAGGGAAGTGATCCAGGTCTCCTAGAAGTTAAGCTATTATGTCATACACAAAGTCCACATTTTTGCATTGAAACATACTGGCTTAAAATTGTATGAAACAGGAATAAACGTCTAAATAGAATGACAAGGCCTTGGAAGGCAGTTAAGAAGATATGAACCTACGTAGAAACTGAACCACACCTGTTATGGCCATGTATCGCTTATCTTAAATCGCAGTACCTGGAAAACTCATTATCCAGGCTACATAACCAGGAGCAAACATGCTACCATTGATTCGTTATCTGTACGTGAACCCCGAATGCCGTCCGAAAGCTTCTCCAGTCTCTTGGTGTGGACTGGAAAGGCCCTGGGTATTGACTTGGGGAAGTCCACTATATCTATTATATCGACCGTCAAAAAAAGAAGTGGCACTCCAGTGAACCTATAGCTAGGTGACGCAACTAGTTGCCTTTTTGAGCTACCTAGGTATTTTTTATGAACAGTACAACAGGGGTGATCTTTTTCTTGTTTTCTTTCTTCTGGACCAATAAGGCAATGTCCCAAACTCCAGGTTCCCTGGAAATTTGTTGGATTTACTTATCCAGAAATTCACTGTTCGGAGAAGGAAGAGTAGACTCCCAAAGTGCCCGGATAAGCGAGGCATGACCGTACACAATGTGCAGGCAGCAAATGCAAAAGTCAAGACCACTGAAAGGGCCATCCACACAAGGACATGCCGCCGACACATATAATAACATAAATATGACATGCAGCATTATAACATTTGCTTATTAAATTTAGCTCTTGAGCTGAAATACTTACGTCTCCTGATCCAATTATATCTGCGAGAAAGGGATACTGTTGGAGAAACAGGGACACCACTTTCGAGTAAAACTTTCTACTTGGAGTTCTAGAATGGAATATATTGAAAAAGATAGTAGGAATATTAATGTGAAAAGCATCATGCTACTCAGTAGCTGAGGCCAAAGCAATCTAGGTATGTTTACGCATTTCCAAGTTTGCAAATTATGTTGTGGGCGACAATCTCACTGGACGTAGTTTGTTGCAGATATGACTTTTACAAACTCTATGATAGGCGAGTCTAAGCGATGGGCAAGACACATAAACAACACCATACGAAGGCTTTTTTGAGCCTTCGTGTTATGTTACTTACATGTCTTGCCCATCGCTCAGGCTTGCATATCATGGAGTTTATTCACCAGGTAGTCTGCATGTACGCCATTCTACAGCATGTGTGCAGAAAAACGTGGCCCACATTTAGGCACTTAGCTCGTTGTCTACCCAACTAACGAACTTCCGGTGGTGCACGATGGCGCATTTATGCGTGCGAAACCCGCGGAAAAATTGTGGATGCCATACTTAGCCTAAAAAAACAGCAGAGCAACGAAAACGTTGGCATCCGTGCATCAGAATAGGGGAACATGGCGGACGCAGGAGAGTTGTGTTCAGGTACCGCTAGGGGTGCTATCGGTGCAGAAGTCGAAACGATGTCCCACATTCCCACATGGATGCTCATCGGTAGTGCCTCCCGCGGTGCCTGCAGGTGTACTGTCATGACCGCCCTATTCTAAAGCATGGAAGCGGATGTTTTCGTGCTCTGTTTATTCTTTTACGTTGAGTACGGCTTCCAGGACTTTTAACTTGGTACTTCACTTAGACATCTAGCTTTTATGTGCTGAAAAAGTTGTATGTCTGCTTACATCATGATGTTAAATGATCCATGCTCAGTGCTACCCATTCCGAAACCAGCACTGTCCATGGGTGGTGCAGATGGTCCAGGAAGTGACATGTCTTGAATATGACCCTAAAGTACAACCAATGCTAAGGTCACTTCAACAGCAGTAGTGGTAATATGATTAAGAGAACAATAGCCAAGCAGTTACTGCAGTAGGTCTTTGGCATACCTTTCTTCGGCTTTAAATAAACATGACGTAACACACAGAAAACACGTAAGCAACGTTGTAATTTTTACGCTCCAACATAGCTAGCTATATTCACCACTATCTAAGCAATTGCTGCCGTAAATTGCTGCTTAACAAAATGAAAGCAACGAACAGTGGGCTGAACGCACAGTGAGCAGTTACAACAGTCTGAAAACATAAAACGAAACTATTCGACTAACAGCAATATTGCTCCACTAGGGCCTCACCACCACCAAAAACGAGTTACTAACTCACATCCCGACGTGTACTAGTGCAGGTGTATTCACCGACACCCAGGTACATACATGTTCTTGGTTTGTGAGGGCGGGCAAGCAGGAACGCAAGACGCGAATGGTGGACATATTGTCTATTTCGTCACCGTCCTCCAAATCCACGTAATCGTTAAAATCCTTGTCGAATATCTGAAGAAAACCAACGTCAACCTCAGTTTAGCACAAATCCCGCAATTAGCTAAAGAGAGTCACGTACCTCAATCTTGTCTTCATCATCAACGCTACCTGCTAAACCGGGAGACGCAGCGATGGCGTTCTTGAGAGCAGTCAGGTTTCCTTCTTCTAGGTGACACTTGCGCCTTACATTTGCATGTGGTACGATAACCAGACACGTCAGCGGCATGTTTGTGTGTGACTTGTCCGCTGCACAAGACACAGACAACCACGCTAAAAACAAGGAACGCGCCAAACGCACACCCTGTCAGCTGCTACCGCCACGAAGATTGTCTTGGCTGGTCTCGGCCGGCCACTCGGCTTGGCCTCGGCGAACACAGCTCACGGCGCCCCAGCGGCGAGTGTAAATATTTTGTTTACACATTTACTCAGTTTCTACTATCCCGCATGACCGAAGCTTTTGCGCGACTGTACAATTCTACAATTTCATCCGGCATATACCTTCAGCAATCAATAGCCTCGGGAATGAGTGTGTGGTACCGAAGTACAGAGAGGCATGCTTTCGTTTCGCGGTATGAAAACCACGAACTAAGTGCGTGAGAACAGCGACTATACAGCATAGAACAGTTTTTGAGGTACGGCATTCCACGTACATTTGATCCGTAGTTTCACTGTGCGCTGGCAAGTCTTCTGGTGGAGATAATGATTCTCTCGACGTAGTACCCCCGAATACGACTTGTGCACACTTGCCATGCGCATAGATGGATGGGCTTTTATGGTGAGTAGCTTTTCATGGTTACTTGCAGAATTGCGTTCGTGCTACCATCATGGTATTCATGTCATTTCTTGCACTGCAGCTACTGAAGGGCTACCCGCGAAAGGAACGCGGGACCTGCAACAGACGGTGCTTGCTCGTAACAGACAACGTACAGCATCCCGCGAAAGGTGAGCACTTCGAAAATGTTCTACATAAACACAAAGCACTTGCATGTGTTACGGAATTGCCTTGTATTTTGTGGGGCAAGAAATAAATAGGATGGAATGAACGGAATCAGGTGACGTACAAAATTTGTGACTCCACATAGTAAACTCGTTAAACAATGATCGGCATCGCAGCAAACCGTCCTCACCAATCAGGCTATTGGCATGCTACTGCTATGGGGCACTATGTAAGCCTGCACAGTCGTTGAGTGCAGAGGTAACCCGACGGAAGGAACGATGGGCAGGACAGGACACATTCTCCCTCCTGGCCCTTGCCTCGATTTACCCCTGCACTCAACATATACCAGCTCAGCTGTGCACTCGCCCCCTTGTTGTCTATATTTCTTATAAGATGTGTTACAGACGTTTACATGGCAGACAGCTGTGTTGAACACTGCACTTTTTTTTAAGATGCCAGGGGTGCGGTAATTCTGCTGCCCCAGATGCACTTGGAGGGCCTTCTCTTTGAGGCGTTTGTTTCGACATCTGCATAGGACCCACGGCCATGAGAGGAACTGGCTATGCGGCTTGAGTGGGTGTATGCGCTCTTTCACTAACTATCCTTCGTACCGGAAGCACGTTTCTCGCAAACATCAGGAGCTACTCGAGGAAGAATCTGGCAATTTACCCGCCGACAGTGCGACTACTCAGAACCCAGAGGATGCAGAAGTAAACATGCCGTCTACATCTCGCATAGACGCTGCAGGTACCGATAATCCGCAAGACAGTTCAGAAGATGATGACTCACCTACTCCTTGTTCACCTGCCAATGAGACTGATCACGTGAGACAACTTGCAATGCTACTACTAAAGTGGAAAGAAAAGAAACGGTTGCCTGAGTCTACCCGTAACGAAATAGCGAATGATGTCATATGCTACATCCAGGGCCTGGTGGATGACTGGAAAACAGCCCCAGTACAAGAGCATGCAGGACTCCTGTCATTAGTAAGTGAGCAACTGGAGAGCCTCACAACAAACAAAGGTCGAACTCAGTACTGGAAGTCATACTTGCCATTTGTGGAACCTGTTACGGTTGTCCTCGGAAATGATGAACGTGGAAACTGCAATAAATTTCACTACATTCCCATATGTGATGTTTTGAAGAACATGCTAGAGGTACCTAGTCTGTACAGTAACCTATGTCACCCACAGAAAGAAGAAGGATACCTTTCCACAGTGTTTGATGGCACAGCCTTTCAAGCACACTCATATTTCAAAGGTGACAACGCAAGGATCTGCATCCAACTCTATGCAGATGAGTTCGAAGTGTGTGATCCTCTTGGAAGTAAAAGAGGGAAGCATAAATGGTTGGGCGTTTACTTTTCAATCTTGAATCTACCATCAAGGCTACGATCTAGCCTATCACATATGCATCTGGTGCTCGTAGTGAATGACAAGCACGCCACAGGTTATGGCCTGAAAAAAGTTTTTGCTCCACTTCTGAGGGACATCGCTCGTCTGGAGGAAGTCGGCCTCTCAATCAACGGGAGAAACATCAAGGGGACTCTCTTCATAATGACAGGGGACAATTTATCAAGCCACAGAATTGCCGGATTTAAGTGTAGCTTTAGCAGTGGCAGGATATGTCGATTTTGTATGGCGCTGCGTCACGAAATAGGATACAAGCACCTTGAGAGTGACTTCATCCTTCGTACACCTGATGGACACGCGCACCATCTCAACATGTCACAAAGTGGCATCGCCACTGTTCCATTGTATGGTGTTCGGGAGCCATGTGCTTTGAACTTTAGTGGTTTCCAACCTACTGAGCATTTTCCACCGGACTTGATGCACGATATTCTGGAAGGCGTAATCCCATTTTCGATGAAGCATATAATACAGAACTTGATTTCCTCAGCTTTTTTTTCAATCGACCAGCTGAATGAACGAATCACAGCCCCCCAGTATGAACCGTGCGACATCAAAAACAAGCCAGAGAAAATAGCCCGGGAATTTATTCAAGGCAAAAGCAGCATGAAGGGCAGCGCATCGCAGATACTCTGCTTCTTCAGGCACTTTTCGCTCTACATTGGTGACTGTGTACCCTCAGAAAACAGCACATGGGGACTGTATCTTCTTCTGCGTGAAATTGTTGACCTGCTAATGAGCCGAAAGCTACCACTCCAGTACGTGCCCTACCTACATCGACTTGTGCACTTTTTCTGCTTTGACTTTCAAGCCTTGTTTCCGCAGGCGTCTGTCCCACCTAAAATGCACTACTTGGTCCATTATCCGTCTTTTATTTATAAGTATGGTCCCCTGGTGAATATTTGGGCCATGCGATTTGAATCAAAGCATCAATACTTCAAAGATATGGCACGTAAATTGCACAACTTTAAGAATATAACCGGTACATTGGCTTTGAGACACCAGTTTCTTCAAGCATGGATCCTGTCCGGAGCCGTGAACGAAGCATCAATCCATGTGACAGGAAGTCGACCTATTTTACTTGAACACCTGCCAAATGCTGTGAACTCCTACGTGGTAGCGAAGAACATAGAGGCACCCAGCATATTCATTTTGAACTCAGTACAGATTGAGCGTGTGCGTTATGTATCAGGGATGTGTTTGTTGCATAATATCAGTGAGGGCAGTCCCACATTCATTGAAATCTGCAACATTTTTTCAGTTAACAAGGAAATTATTTTTGAAGTGCGTGAGCTTGAAACACTGGAATTCAACAAGCACTACCACGTTTACGTTATTGCACGAAGTGATAACTGTTTCATTGTAAGTGACGTTGCAACAAATCAAGAAGAACCAATGTTTCTAACAAGAAGGGGAGATCAGTACGTAATCAATGCCCGCTATGCATTACTGTAGATAGTAGATTTTTCAACGTCATGCACATTTCATCCTTTATCCAGAGTGTGGCTCTTTGTTGTATATTCTTGAGCATGAGAAATACGTAATGTTCCAGAATACGTATTAGACTACTAACCATGCGCTGTGGCTTGTTATACATAGAAGTTTTAACCACGTGCATTATCACCCTTTTTCTCTTCCTCTGAACCTGAATATTTTATCTCAGCCTCAGTTTCGTTTTTACTTCAGCACTTTTCACTCAAGTAATTACAGGTTCTATACGAAAAGTATTTGTAATGCTTGCATTGTCTCTTTCATGATCCTGTATTAAAATGTAAATCAATAACAATCGTTTTTTAGCTGTAATAACTCCACATGTCAGCATCACTACCACGTCGTACTAATTCACTTTAAGCAATTTGGTACAAATACACGCCATTCTGATTTCAGCGGGTCATGGGAATGATGAGTGACCCAATTATGAATAGATCCTCAATATTTGCAACTGCAATGTAGAAATACGAGCCATCTCCCAAAGTTTTAGGGCAACGCCAGCTTTCGTCTTGGGCACATTGGCCTATGTGCCGCCACAACGGAGTGGTGTTTCCATCCTCTATTGTTTGTCGCACATTTTCGTTTGCTTATTATTTCCTACAGTTAGTTCCAGTGAGCCATGAAGAAGTTGGTCTGCAATGACACCACACTTGGGGAGACCATTGAAAAGTTGCATGGTTTTAACGCAAGAACTCTACCCATTAATCGGTCCTTCGTGATTTTTTTGCATTCATTACATTATGAACAATGCATGATAGTATCAGTAGCACATAATTACAAAACATTACTGATATATAAAAGTTTACATCTCAATCCAGGTTTAAGCACTTTGTTGCAAGCTTCCTTGTTGAAGGTTTTGTGCGGTCTGCATACACATTTTCTAGTGTCCCTTGAAGCTGATCACGCCTCAATTTTAACTATAGTATAATAGGTAATCCACGTTGATTTGGCTCAGAACAGTGTGCAGTCACACATTATTTATTTTGTTATTGAATGCTTTAAATAAACATTATTCCATTCATTAATTAAAAAATTCTCTCCGAGTTGCATTACAGCGTGTATTATCATTCAAGCCTATTCCAGCTCATACCTTTATGTGTTTATAACCTCAATTATAGATAGAAGTATGTTCAACTGACATACCATTTTTAACACCATGTAATGAGATAGAATATGGTGTAAAACAGGTGTATAATACGTGAACACCCTTTTTGACATGCAAATTTACACCATTAAATGTCGACGTCGCACAGCGTGTGGTGTATTTTGCCATTACGCCTTTATTAACACTGTTCTGACACCATTTACTACACCCTGTAGTATAAAAAGTGGTGTTTCTGTCAAAAAAACACTTATTTTGAGCGATTAAGGGTGTAAACCGATTTACTGTGTGCTGATGACACCAGTCTTCTTTTCTCCGGCTCCCACCCTGACACACTAATTGCAGTCGCTAACCATGTACTTCAAAAAATCAAGTCATGGGCCGATGTAAATCGCTTCAGAATTAATGCCAATAAGACCAAAGCCATTTTCTTCTCTGCTAAAAATAAACCTGTGACATCCACAATTAATCTATTGCTCAGTAACTCAGTCATCAGCATTGTTGATAGTGTTAGAATTCTTGGAGTGACCTTTACCTCGAACCATTATTGGTCGTTGCACATGGGTCATGTACACACCAATGCAGCTCGTGCTTTTTGCTTTTTATTCAAATATCGCAGTTATATGTCAAGGGCAACTGTCATGATGCTTTACTATGCACTCATATATGCACACTTCAATTATTGCTTTTTGGTATGGGGTACCACAACAAGTACGCATCTGGATAGGTTATTTTGTCTGCAAAAAATATTCATACGAATTCTGGACCGCCTCTCTTATTGCCACACAACAACTGGTCGTTTCGAAAGGAACGGTTTGGTTCCCATACACATAATAACAGAGAAGTCTGTACTTATAGAGATATAAGTACAGACTTCTCTGTTATTATAAATTGGCTGTAAAGAAATCCCTGATTGGTGTCTTGTCAATGTTCGATCTCACAGAGCTTTCACGTCACTATGCTTCCCGCGCTCATCAGCTGTGGAACATTCCCCGTTGTGGGACGAATTACGGGGAACAGCGGGTCAGTCATCATTGCCGCAGTTATTAAATGAATGCCCTTTCAAGCTTTTAAATGTGTCCCGTACATGCATTCGTGATTTCTGTAGTTAATTCTTTTGTCCAGTAGTTATCAATGATCAATAGGAGGGGTAAAGGTGTCAACAATACGTTTTTTTTTTTGTTTTTTGATGTGTACTTTTGTGTGCTGTAGAACTAACTTTATTTTGGTTTCTGTAGCTATGTTGATGTTTTATGCTGACTTACATTTGTCTTTTTTTTGACCGGCTTATATGTTATGCAGTGATGCGCGTTTCCTTCGAATGCTGCAGGGTATCATCATTGCCAATTATATGTCGCTGGGAGCTGGGAGTCCCTCAAGTCACTACAGTGACTTTTTTTCACAGCTTCCACCACAATTTTTCTTTGTGGAAATAAATTCGCATTACATTACATTACAAATACCGGTCGGGTAGCAGCCATAGTTGCCCAGTGTGCGCAGTTCCATTAGGCCGGCGTCTCCCAAAGTTGTCTTAGTGTCGGACCCCTAAAACCATTAAAATCACAGATCCTTTAAAAACCCGGCATCTCGAAAAAACATGTAGACCTTTCAATAATAAAGAGTACAAAATTTAATTCATCCAGCAAAGGCGCCGGGTGCAGTGGTAAGAAGTTTCTATGGAATAATACAAAATGACGTTGAAGAAGATGGTGGGCATAAATGAGGATATGAAGGATTGAGAGTTGTTCCCCACATTGACTGCATTCGGGAGGGTCTTCGTCCCGCAAGGAATATTCGTGTGTTACAGGGTCTCTGAGGAGAACCTGGTAAATGTTTTTGTTTGCAAGGATAACGGACCTATATATGGTGCCTCCAAGTTACAATTGAAACGTCTCGTCTCTGCGGAGCCGCGAACTATTCTAAACAAGGAGCCGAAAAGCGGTTTCGCTTTCAACCCTAACTCGTCCGATCAGCGCAAAAGTCGAGCTATTATGCATAGGTCTTCCTTAGTGTATGACTTAAACCGCCACCCGACGTTTATTGGAGGAAAGTCCACACCGGAAGTTCGGGTGGTTTCCGCAACTTCTGTATTGCTGGGTGCTTTTTTCAACATGGACGTCGAAGGTGGAAGCACAGCGAAGTCAACAAGGCCGATTTTCAGGCACTTTTCAGCAACTGAGAGGGAAGTGTTGCTACGTGAAGCAGAGTTCGGAAGCCTTGCTCTTGAAATGTTGAGTCAGGAGTCGACTTAAGCATGAAGAAGTTCCATACGCATCGGCCACGTAAGAAGTAGACAACGTAAACAACAAACAGCAGACTGTTAGATGAGCTTTCAGCATTTATCATGATGAAACACATAAACAGTTTGTGTAAAATTCGTGTTTGACGGCTCTGTCTTTTTAAGGTACCAGTGTGGTTCATGCATAATAATGTCAAAAGAGGTCGAGTGCTTATGCTTATGCTGCAAGGAGCTGTCCTGAAAGTAGCATATTTAGAGGGCTGCACGAACCTATGAGCGCTCATATTGACATGTAAGAAGCGTGTCTCATGCACATTTATGCTGGTGGGTTTCAACACAAGATTGTTATTCTCAACTTTTCGTCATTGTTCGTCACTGATTCAGAAAGAGTGCAGCTGAAATAATACTCGGCGTCCTACTAGCGTTAGGTTTGTTTAAAGCTTGCGTTGTCTCATACAGGAAATACAGATACACTGCATACCAATAGTTTGTGAGATGGCTGCGGCACAAACTTGGAAAAAACAAGAAAGTGGTTATACCGGCCTGTGCTACCAATAGAATACGCCAAGTCTTTCCCACAGAAACTACTACAGGCTTTAAATACCCAAGATACTAGGTGGAGGTGCGTCTTACCATAATTTCCCTCATTTCGTTCCTATTTACGAAAAAGTGGACTTAGAATGTGAACAGCTTGTGTTTATAAGTAACTTAGTCCGGTACAGTTCATGTTCATTCATAACCATATACGAATATTCAGACTATAACTGCATTTAAAAAAAAACTTTCAGGCACTTTATAACCAATATTTAAATGGTATACCCTGCGTGTAGAATTTCATCAAGCTGGGGATATTAAACATACAGTATGTGATGACAAAAGCTCATTGCCACATTAGCAGTAGTCATATTTGCCAAGATTGCAATAGCCAAGATAGCCAAAACTGCCAATATTGGACCAATATGGGGAGTGCAACCAGGCTCCATATTAGACCAATATGGGCTGCCTATATTGGCAAGCCCATTTTGCGCCAATATTGCCAATGTTTCTGTGACTATAATGTTCTTCCTTGCAACGGGGATGGATATCTATAGAAGGAAGGCGCTGCTCCAAGCTCATTTTCCTGGTCAACGGAATATCGCAGAGATCCGCTGGAAAGGATTTACAAACTGTGAAGCACCACCAAGATGGGATGTTGCACAAATGGCATAGACCGATATCTACTACTACACTCTATGTCTACAAAGCAGCAGGGTATTCAGAAATTTATCTTCGGTTACACGCGTATGCATTGATATGCCAGCGTGGAACAACTTAAGCGCGCCATGACCGGAAATGTCACTTCCTTCGAAAGATAAGCGGGCGATGTGCTTCACTCAAGGTAGATAACGGGAAATACCCACATGGAGTGAATGCATGGGCCTTATCCTCAATAGCGAGAGGTGATTTATTCCCATTGTTAATAATTATCTCGGTGAAGAATTTGTGGCAAGTGGCAACGGTTTTTTTTTTTTTCCTGGAATAGGTTTCGCTAAACGTCCGATTTGCAGGAGGCGTCAGCTGTAAACTTCAAAGGAGTATAGACCAGCATCCGCCCAGTGAGACCAGCATCCGCCCGCAGGCCCCATGTTCTTTTTTTTTGTTCTCTTTTTCAGAAGCTCAGCCGCAGCCGACCCGCTATACCCGCAACGCGATGAACGTTCACGAGTAAACTGAGAGTACTCCCTGGTCAACGCCTTATGATTAGATGTGTCTGTGTGCATAGTTTATTGTATACGACATCAGCGCAGGGGGCAAAAAGGTGCAAATGCGTGTTGGCTTGTGACTTGAGGCATGATCATACGAAACGCGACACGAACAAAGAACGCACAGGCGCTGTTGCACCTTAACAGTGTGACCGTTTGTTCCACCTTTGTTAGCGGCGTTCTACGTCATATTTCGAGCGACTGCAGTACAGACGCGTAAGAGATTGAGCAACTCGGTGTGCTTTCTAATAGTGTTTCTTAAGATGCGACGACCTCAGCCGATCCGCTGCTCGCACGACACCGAAAACGTAGACCCGCCGCCGCGGGTCACCCGTTTGTGCACGCAGGTCCCGCGGGCCGTGCAGAAGTCTACTCCCAAGTCCATTTACCTCAATTTACTATATCGCAGTGTTGTGCGCAGTTGATGTGCGGTTTGTCAATTCTACCTTTTCCTGAAGGAAAGCATTTAAGCATGTAAGGTAGTGACGGCGAAATGGTTCCTTTTTTTTCTCTTCCTTTTTTTTTCTACGATAATGCCACTCCTTTTTTATTAATCTGCACTTCACTTTTGCAATTGAAAAGAAGGCGAGTCCCACTACGCTTGAAGTAACAGGAAACATTACTTTATAATTTCCTCAAACAGTATCACATTCCACTTGAATGACGAACAGCAACAAAAATAAAAAAATAAAAATAAACAATAAAGACGAATGGAAAGAAACAAAACATTAAACAATTTACAACACCGTCGCTGCGTGCTTATCCCACTGTACAACGATTAACACACGACCTAAGAAAGCACAGAGCTTCGAGGGTGGTGTCCCCCAATTCGGAGCGAACGTTTGTGTAAATACTGGCTGCTGAACTGAAGGTCTGATCAGCTTCTGTGCCGGAAGAAACGACAGTCAGCAGATACCTGTACGCATGTGTAGGCATCGGTCCTCTGCCAGCTCCAGCCATAAAAAGTGCCATTTCCTTACGAAGGAGTGAGTCTGTGCCTGATGGCCTACAGGTGTTGGATTTTTCTGTCATATCGGCTCTCACAGATTTTGCGGAAGGAATCCGGGTACTTCGGTACGTCAAAAATTGGCCGAGGTCCCGGGATTTCGGGATTCGGCATACCCCTATTGACAACCCTATTTCTACATTGAACTCTTTCTAATTTCCGCTAATTTTAGGTGGCGCGCGTTACACCAGTAATATACGTTGGCGAGCAAATCTAACCTGACATTTAAACTAAATAGAAGTATCTTGAAAGAAGATATATGCAGATTTTAGCAGAAATCTTCCTGGAAACAGTACCGCAACCAAGTCAACAGGACACAAACAATGCGTTTGGTGAGCGCCACAGACAAAGCGACAACAGGATGTGATGCTTGTAAAAACACGCGGTGAGCGCTCGCGACATACAGCATCAGCATGCCATATATGTGTAGCGCCCCAACTTCTCGGAAAGAAATAAATGAAAAATAGACATCCTAAAGGTGCACACACAGACTTCAAGTACCCCTTGCAGGTGTCAAAACACATGGCCGACAACGCAGGCCAGGAAAGCGGGAGAGAAAAATATTTCTTGACTAGATTTTAGCAAGACTTGATGATATGAACCATGGACTGCGTTCTCCACGCTAGTTCGTTATACGGTTACTGTTGCGGCTCTCACATGAAACCGGTGGTGTCGGTGTGAGCTGGGGTGGAGCCACATGCAGGGTCGGCGAGAGGGCGCAGCAGAGGATAGAGCCCCGGAGCCCGGGCCCCTTCAGGGGCACGACGTTTACTAGCACCAGGAGACGTCAGGAGAGGGCCCTGACAGGACACATCCGGATACATCCCGGGGGCGCGCAATTTCTCTCGCCGGCTCTGGCCATAGTGCGCTGTGGCTCCATGTGTGGACTCCACCACGATAGCATTTACTGGCCCCTTGTGTTACATATAAAATAACCACTGTTATGTCGTGCCTGAGCAACGCGGTCTTGCGTGGAAAGCAAAAATAAGCTGATATTTGAGAATATTTCAAAAGTCATATTATTCGAAAAGTCTGTCTGCTTTCTTCTTTCCTTTTTTTTTTTTTTTTTCACTGATCCTTTTCTAACCCCAAAATAGTCTGTGTTTAGCATATGTACTTTGGAAGAGCCTCGTATTTTTTTCTCTGATGCGGATTCGCATTGACTATTCCGGTGTGTGAACTTTGCCTGCATCAGGTTTAGTGGTTTGTGAATCTACCTTTCGGGGCAAATGAACCCAGTAAACCACAAACATATTTTCGACGTACCAGAAAAATCAAAATATCCATGTCCAAATGTAATGTCCATTCGATATCCATCATACGTACACTGAGTACGTTAGAACAGGTAGAGGTCCATAGAACGTGCAGTATATTAAATTTGTAGATATCTAATGTACATCCATTCTAAAGTGCGATCAACGTCTAATATATGTGACAAAATTTGGAGTCTTCAAACTGAAAACATAACTGTAATTCTTGGCCATGGGCACTTATGTAAACGGATTCGTAGTTTCATAGATTCTTCTGGCCCTTTACATATCTATCTCGCTTTCTTTTGCGTGATGTATCCGTACGATATCCTCCATATTACTTCCCAGTGGTTTCGGTTTCGCACTCTTGCTATTTTGTCTCCTTCAACGGCAAATAACCGTCGGCTGAAGTATTTAG
Source organism: Ornithodoros turicata (assembly GCF_037126465.1). Classification (NCBI taxonomy): domain Eukaryota; kingdom Metazoa; phylum Arthropoda; class Arachnida; order Ixodida; family Argasidae; genus Ornithodoros; species Ornithodoros turicata. The sequence continues at coordinate 161,187,825 of NC_088201.1, read as the reverse complement.
AGCCTCACGGGAATAAAAACGCGGATGCTTCAAACCATATGGTAAAGTCATAAACCTAAAGCTGGGCATATTGAATATCTTTACGTCTCGTAGTGTATTCATTGGCTTTGCATAAGCGTAGTCAAGTCACTAAGCATACACGCTTGCATCCACCACGAGGGAAATTCGGTGCTCAAATGAAAAAGTGGAGTGCAATACGAAGGTGTACCTGCGTGACAGTGTTCCGTGCCAAATATTTTAATATTTTAATTTGCTGAATGTATTAAGCAAGTACAAAGTCATGTACTACACATTTGCAAGTATCTGATATAACGAATGGTACCAGATATGTACTTACTAATATGTTCAATTTCTATGCAGTTCAAACCATATTCGAATTGTACAACTGCGAGTTTATGACAGAGTGTTCTAACAGTGTTGTCATCTTTAGATAGACTGGTAATGCCTTCTAGGGGCATGCTAAATTGCCAACATTTCTACATCTGCAACAATAAATATACTATCTCTGCATTAAATATACTTAGCCAGGTGCATTCATTAATAAAAGGTACAATGTCATATACTACGCATTTCAATGATGTGCCAAGATGCTTGGTTTCGCCCAGCCTTTGTGTAAATCCACCTCGATATAATCTTAATTAGAACCGAATGAAGCCATCAAAAATTTGTTTCAGCTATCTCTCAGTTCCTCCTTGAAGCATCAGGCAAGGACTGACTCATAGGGTTGGTCATTAGCTCTTTCATCGTTCGCCTGCCAGTTTTTCTACCTACACCATAGCATATGCCGATGAGCAACCCACCCGTGTTCTCTCTTCTTAGATTTTCACATTTATGTGTTATGCCGCTGTTCTCTGTTCCGCGGTGCATTAAATAAAATACATGCCGTTTAGATCTCATTCCCACTGTTTGGCGCTGCTTATAAGCAAAAAATCACCAGAAGTGCATGACACACGAAAAGGTACATCGGATATCCGATGGAGATTCCTTTGGTTCAGAGGTACATCCTTTAGATGGTACAAAATCCATCCTGGACATCCATACAACATACCAGCAACATGATTTGGTCAAGCATTCGATGATCTATAATACGTCCTTTCAACGCAGTTTGGATATATCTGAATATCTACTAGACATACCGAATATTCAGGCCTGTGCATACTCTGGACGTCTAAAGGACATTTATGGTTTACTGGGAAATTGTCCATGCCACATTGATTCCCATTTTACACCCCCTGCTTTTGTGAAACTGATACCAATAAGATCTATGCAGGTTTATAACAATAGGGGTGAGCCACCTCACCTCAAGTGTTCTGCGAATTCGGCTCCTATCGCGTGCGGGTTTTTTCTGGAACGAAATACATCACAGCCCAGCTCTTATCTTCGGAAGCAGGCTTTTCCAGGAATATCCCTAATCGAGCGTATTATAAAAAGGATCTCCGAACAGTTGAGCTTCTATCACTTCCTCTGCACACAACTCATTGGTGAGTACATCTTTCTGTCCTGTTTCGTGCATTCCATACTCGTGCACGTTGCCGCCTGTGAGCTGTTGCCTGTGTCAAAGACGGAAATGTTCACCGGCCGTTATAAATGCTGTTATTCTGGAAATTACTAACAAAAAAACATTTAGTAGTAAAATCATCATTTTAGGCTATTTTAGCTTCCCAGTCGGACGTCTTTTCTCGCGCGGTAACAAAACAAACCCCATCAAAAAATAAGTCAGAGACTAAAATTCCTTCCGATGCAGATGCTCCTAACCTAACTTTTGGAACTACCTTTCTGTACTTGACATTGTTTTACAATCTGTTCCCTGTACACATTCAACGAATGTTTGAAGATGTGCCATAGTCAGCGACCTAAAGGCACAAAATTCTCACCAACGCATCCATCGTCTGTTATTAAGTTGGTTTACAGATGATATTGCCAACGAGGTATACCAGTTTGAGGTTTACGAGATTGCCTTATCAGCCCTTTGGAAGGTACACCAACATTTTCCCAGTTACATATGTCGACCTGGCTGTCACAGTCAGACAAGGGCAACGCAACGAATCTTTTTGATGCGCTCCTCAACGCCATCCAAGAAATAAAAGTTTTTAACGAACGCTGCATCACTGAAATTTTCCATTTACTCATCATCTCTTCTTGCATGCGTGCCACATCGCTGAACAGAAGAAATTTCAAATCATAGCCATTATATTGAGTAGTTAACTATTTATCGAAGTATTTATTATGATGGGAATAAAATACACTTTATGTGTGTAGATGCCCCCGGGCCCGGACCCTAAAGCGAAGGTAGCGTTCGGTGTCCGCTCGTTTTCTTTCTTTTTTATCTGGCGCACTCGAAATGTCACGAGGCGCTACGGGAAAAACGTTTTGGTAGGCTGCGGTTCCAAATAAACTCCGCGATTGGTTATCACAGTGGAGCTCGCGACGAATCACGGGAACGTGATGGAACTGCGCGTTGTGGATTGTCCAAAAGTTGCGCATCGTGACCCTAGTGATTTATACGACAAGGATGTCGTTGTAAATGAAATATATTTTCCAAAAATGTGCGTCCTACGCGAGATGGATATTGAGTTGCCTCACTTGAATATCTCCTGACATGGCGAGCGAAGTGAACTTTCCCTTATGAAACAAGCCCGAACATGGTTTAACGAATTAGACGAAAATACACAACAAAGCTGCGACCAGCCATTTTATTAAACCAGCTATTTTATCGGAAGTGAATTTTCGTTCCATGGTTTCACGGGATTCTTTCTGTTCAAATTCATATGCGAGGCATGAACTGATTATTATAACCGCAATATAGGTTACATACACTATTAATTCAAGTTCTTGTGTTTTCATGCTTCCTTCATCTTTTTCACATAATGTTCTCGTGCAATGGGGTATGGTACTGGGTATGGTAATGGTAAGGCTAATTAAAACGAAGCCAGGACGCTATACGGTGTCTGCATAGCTTGTGTTGTGCATATTGGTTTCATTGATGGCTTCTATACTGAGCTCTCTTCTCTGAACCCTTCCTTGATTCTGGAAGGAAAACCACAGAATAATATTGCTCTGCGGTGTTCCCCCCGTCTGGGTTACGACTTACGGAATCACGTGCAATGCAAAACCGAAGAGAGAGAAAGGACCTGGGCTTGTTGCTAGGACATTCCGAATGTAAAATGTCAGTGAGGGAACCCAGACGAAACCAGGATGAAGACAGAATGACGATATACGATGAGGAACTGCATTTTCGACGGCCTTTCCTTAAATACGAGTACAATAGTTTTGATAAGCATGTGGAATATGAAGTTGCATCACTACTTGTGTGACCGGTAGCCACGAAAGATTTGTGAACATTCTTTGAATAATAGATGGAAGCTCTACTTCCACAAATGTCACCCAACTGCTACATCTGTCTGGCTTCTTAAAATAGCAATTCCCCGTCGTCTTTTCAAGTGTTCAAAATTTTAGTTTTTTTTTTTCAAACAAAGCACGCTTAGAGATCACGTGACGCAGCTAGTGCATGTGTGAAGCTCTGTTTGAATACTTGTAGAGACGACGGGGAATTGCTATTCGAAGGAGTCACACAGATGCAGAAGTTGTGTGACAATTGTGTAAAAATAGAGCTTCCATTTATTATTCATAGAAAGCTCACATATTTTTGGGATGTACCGATCATACACGAAGTGATGCAACTTGATATTCCACATGCTTAGCAAAACTATTGTACTCATGTTTCAGAAAAAAAAGGCCGTCGAAAATAAATCTTTATTGAAAGTGCAGTGGTTCATCGTCTATCGTCATTCCATCTTCGACCTGGATTGGTCTGGGATCCCTCACAGCTATTCCTCTCTTACAATGCAATACCAATGCAATGCGATACAAGTGCCCTGTGCCTGTCGCCGTCATCCAGCGGCGGTTATACTTAGTGTTCTTTATAGAGATGCCTTGCTGATTGTGGGTTATTTATTTCTAAACACTAGATAGCCCGTTACTTCCAGCCACAAATCAAGATGCAGAAGGCCATGGTTATCATCCTTGCGTTGGCCATTGCCACCGGTAAGACTTATTTGTAAGACTTAATGCGCGCTATAGGTTATATTTCGATATTTCAAATACGCACTGTCTCAACCGTAAGTGTCATACAATTCTTCCTTGTTTCGAGCAAGCTCACACGCAGGGTCACATTTTGGGAGTTTCCCTTCATATTCCCTTTTCTTTAATAGTATGAAGTAAACACTGGCTTGCATAGCAAGTTGTAAAAAGAAATGCGTGAACGTTTCGACACCTATTCGGGCGTCATCATCAGTACAGGAAAATGAAACGGGGGTTTAAAACGGCTTCTTACGCAAGCCAGTGTTTACTCCATACTATTAAAGAAACATGTCTCCTCGCTTTTGGTCCATCTTCATATTCCCTTTTGCAGAAATAAAGGCCAGATGCGAAGTGGTAGTCGAAATTTACCGTCTACCTAACACAGGAAAAGACGTCGTGTTTACGATATCCCACAGGATCCCCTTGGTTTTTGATTGTCTCTATCTCAAGAAACCACCCAAGCAGCAAAACATTTTGGCGCAATATTGGCAATACCGGCCAATATTGTTACAACCTCGCACCAATATTGGGCCGGAATTCCAATATTGGGCCATGATCTATACTGCTTGAGCAATTTATTTAGCGCATCAAGGGACATAGTCGCTTATGCGCCCTTAAACAGAACTCATCATCATCAACAACATCGTCATCAACTTCATTGGACCAACGTCCGTTAGCGCATCAGTTAGCTAGGTAGCAGGTGGTCTTAGCCGGTCATGCCAAGCGTATGCATTAACACAGCCAATCAAGTTGAAACATTGCTTGATAATATCAGAAGATGTTCAAAGCCTCTTCTCGTAAATGGAGGGGGGACTGGATGCCGCCAAGCGCCCGGGAAAGAGAACGGGTCAACGCGAGCTCCAACCACATTCAGTTCAGTAATTCAGAGTAAACAGTTAAGGAGTTGGCAATGGCTCTCAGAGCATACCTTCGTTACATAGCACTTCTTGCATACAGCTGTAATTAGCTTTCTAATCTACAGAGGTAGAAACAGATATGTGGCACTTTGAATAAGACATTATGTGGCCTTCAGCGTGCCGTCTCTTTAATTCACGTGTCTCTCCACAGTTACATTGGCCCAGTCCCACGAAGAAGGTGAAGATGCTTCACACTTGAGAGTTCGTCGTAAGTATACAGCATCATGAATATCTGTCACCGTTTCATAACGCATAAAGGTGCTTCGTACTTCCAAACCTGATGAGAGATCGAAGAAAAGAGACACGTTTAATCAAATGTCAGGGAACTGCATCGTACTCTTACTGCAATTATTTATTTGGCTCTTTATTGGGTTGTTTTTCAGCCGCCTAATATCAATCACAGTCAGACCCAAGTTGAGGTCCCGTTAACCTTCAAGCTCCAAGGGACAAGTTGGTTTCGCTGGTTAAAAGTTGAACAAGAAACAGAAATGTTGAAACGCTAATACTGCGAGTATTCTATAATTCGTGCATGTTCGTAAACTTCTCCACAAAGAGCGCGTTTCATCGTTGGTGCGAGAGGTTAGGTCTACTTTATATCTGCACATCCTCGATACACCGAGAAGGGTGTCCTATGTCCTAGCAAACAATCCGTTGTTTGGTCGCCATTTGATTACATATTCCTCGTACCCTTATAGGTGGCTTTGGCTGTCCATTCAACCAGTATGAGTGTCACAGCCACTGCGCGTCCATTCGAGGATACAAGGGCGGATACTGCGACGAATTCTTGAAAATGAGATGCAAGTGCTACTGAAATATGTACGCGTATTTAAGGAAGAAGATGGGACTAAATAAATGACGTTATAATGCTTCCCTTGCTTTGAATTGCATGTACCCCTGAATAATGGTACCCTCTATGTCACTCTCGCATAACACACAACCAAGTTTGCGGAAACCAATCTCTTGTAATGGTGGTGGTGGGTGGCGAAAGGGCTCGCCGTTGTCGGCCTCGCAGAGGTGGGCAACATCACGACAGACGCCCTGGAGAAATGTGCGTCCTGGGCCGACTTCTTGTAGTGCGTCAGGGAAGACGAGGGGACAGCCAGTTACCTGCCCAGTAATTTATTACTGCACACCTTCCTTGCTGCCACCAGCTGCTTAACCTGGGCATTATTCCAAAGTCGTCACGCTCCTGGGCATCGGGTCTTCACATCCAGGGGAAGAAGATGCGCCAGAAATCGCTGTGCAGATTGCAGATGGAATGCAATAGCATTCACCCTGGCAGCACAAGATATTGGCTCAATATTGGTCCAATCGTGGGCCGGAATTGCCAATCTTCGCCCAACATTGGTCCAACATTGAACGAATTTTCGGCCAAGATTTTGTGCTGCTGGGATATGAGCTCATCGAGCATTTTCCGATGATGGACAGCAGAGGCGTGTGGAGATTGAAGTAGCTGACGTACTTGGCAACCACTTGCTTCCTTATGCGCTGACGAAGACACAATCTATAACACTCAACAAAACTAATCCAGCCACAGATTATAACCCTTATTTCGCGAAATGTAGTGCAGCGCCCATATAAGCCTTGCGGTTGTTTTGTGAAAATTTGGGGCAGCGAAATTAGTTTTCTGTTTCTTTTTTATATATAGTATGCTTCATCGAAGGTTATCCATATCGAAGGAAGGTTATCCATATATTATGTCGGGTGACTTCATAGCGTAGTCGTGCAAGAAATTGAAATTTCGTGGGGACGTGAGTCTCAGAAAAGCCTATTTGTACTTCATATCTGAAGGAGCGGTACTGCTTTGCGTATGTGAGGCGCTTGTTCTTCCTCCTGTACATATAACGAGCACTGGAAGGGTATTTGAACTCCCTTATTTCCTCGTTTCTTTAAAACCACTACCACACAAATGGGGACTTAGAACTTTCGATTCAATACCTCCAAACAACAAAGAAAAGCGAGCTGTGGCCACGAATAGAAATGGTCAAAACGACCGACAGCGTGGAAAGTTGTAATATCTTGCGTTGTGGAAATCATTACCTCCATCGAGAGAAGACCGAAGCTGGTTATTAGCAGCTGTCGGATGATGCGCTCGTTTCTAAAATGTTCGAAAACTAAAATTGTGATTTAAATATACGAGGCCTATCGTCATTCACTGTTTCTCACAGTGGAGCAAATGAAAATAAATCATGAAACTGTCAGGGTGGACTCATAGTCAAAATAGAACGGGTGAGTAAATATCCGGTTTCACCTCTGGATTGGTGAGCAAATGGCCGGTGAGAATTTTTCCGATCCCCGATTTTTCCGGGTTGTGCCATCTTAGTTTTCCATGTCTGACTTTTTCGACACCGTGCAAACTCCAAGTGTTATGTTTCGTTCGCCCACGCCTGTTTATATTCAATGGTAGAAGTGCAAGGGTGCAGGCGAGCTAGTACATTTTTAAACGACGATAAAACCTGAGAGGCCGAACAGAAAAATAACAACACGACGTGTTCTCAAACTCAGCAACCCATTTAATCACACAACCTACACTCCCAATAACCTTGTTACTGAGTTTGAGAAGGTGTCGTGTCGTTATTTTTCTGCTCCGTGTCTCAGGTTTTATCGCCGTTTTGTTCATATTCACCTGCTAATTTTTCTTTGGCACGGACTTCTCACACTAAAACATATTGTGGACGGAATGTTTTCGCAAAGCCAACTGTGTATAATGACAGAAAAGGTGTGGTGCATGGAATGATTAAACATGTGTGCTGGTCATACAAAACACCAGAGCAAGCTAGCCTACGCTTACGGTTTATGTTATTCCTTTTCTTATTTGTCCTTTATTTGTGACAGTCACAATCGGGAAGGAGGATAACAGGCAGCGCAACAATTTTGCATAGAACTTCTACAACAGTGTAACAGCTTGTGTCCTACTTGATGTCCGGCATATGGGTGTACGAAAGGACGACGGCTATTGGCCATGTCTATGGCAATGGGCCAATTTCACAAATGTCAATCAAGACCTGAACCATTTTTTAACCTTGCTATTTTCCAGTTTTTCAGGTCACCTGTTAGATCGCAAATAATTGCAAACAAAAACTGAGCGTTTGACCTAGGTGGCACTGGTGAAATTGAGCCGTGTGATCGTTTGAGTTGGTTAGTTTCCGTCTGTTTCCTTTTTGTTTTTCTGAATACCAAGTCGACACACCGTCTGACTTTCCGGTTTTTTTTTCTCTGTCTCTTGTAATAAACACATTACCCCATTCCACGTGTCATTAGGGAGTTCAGTGGTAACCACAACGCAGCCAAATGGTGCGGGCTCGTGGTCAGGCTGACCATTCCATCGTTTTTGTTCTTTTTTCGTTTACCAGCATTAAATTCCCCCTTCACTAAGTTCGGCCAACTTCCTTACTCTGGGTTGACAATAGATTAAGGTCAGTGTACATTTGAATGTACACAATGTACAGGCTTCTGCGCTAGTAGTTGTGGACACGTTACAACGTTCGTGTCATAGAACACAATCCTGCGTATGCACAGTAGCTGCGAAAGTTCATGACACAGTTCATTCATATTGCCACGAATCATCATCGCGAAACTTCCAGGGCAGGCACGAAACGGTACATCTCATCCCGGCGCATGCTGAAGAAGAAGCAAGAAGCTTCCAGACACGTCGCCTGCTCTCTGGCAAACGCACGTGCTGTTTCTAGACTTTTCGGCGCGACGCTTAAATGCTTGTGCGCTCCAAGCTGGAGCATTCATTCTTTGGACTCAGTTGTGTTCAGAGAGCTATCACTCTTGTGTTTTGCTACCAAGTAGTCTAATAAACCGTTCGCTGTTTATTCGACGACTCGCCGACCCATTTCGCTTCGTGACAATATACTCTACCCTTCTTTATACGTGCATCCATTGTATATTTTGTAAGTCTTGCACTCCATTGGCACGCTCGCTCGCACAGTTTTCGTTGTTTATGCCTCCTATTGTCCCTATAGAGCTCCCCCTGTTTACAAACAAATGACGTCAGATGGTACAGCAGCGCCGCCAAGTTCGTAGACACGAACTACTATATCAAAATATTGATAAATCACAAGAAAGCCACATTTAAATGTGTCTTCTTCAATGTAAATTATTCGCATATTGTTGCTTGTATCGCCTTGTTCTGCACTATTCTACCAGTAGCCTTTCTAGGGATGACGACCGGCCCAATCCATCTTCTGTAGCATGAAGGGCACGAGTTTCTCTCTGAGTGCACGTCATGTCTCTATACAAAGCATACAAAGTGAACTAAGCCGCAATAAGAAACCACATTCCGTACAGGATTACGAAGCCTTTTTTTGTTCTTTGCGTAGCGGACTGGGAAAGCAACAACAACAACAACATAGATGAATGAATGATGATGATGTGGGATGTTTCCCTGCGTTGAGTGCAGGACCCTACCCCATTCCAAAAAGGTTCACATGAAAGGATGACAAGGGAAGGAAATCCCTACAGTTCGTGAAGGAGGCCGGTGGCCCTCAGAAAGGAATGAAGAGGGCCAAGTGCACGGCACTGGTGTCCAGGGTTACTCCATGGGCCGAGAACTTTGCAGATGTTGAATGGCCTCTGATCCAGCATTTCAAGTTGAGATTTAAAGGCAGTCGCTCGCCTACGTTCTGGCTGCAGTCTTCGAGAATGTGTCGGATTGTTGCCGGGAAGCCACAAGTTGTACACAGCGCCGTGGTGCTGTGGCCCAGCCTATACCGGAGTGCAGGGGTGAATGCGACGCTAAGTCGTAAACGACGCACTAGAGACGTAAAGAGGCGAGGGAAACCACCTGGCATTTCAAATGAAAGCGTTGGGCTAACAGCATACAGAAGCGACCACCGGGTGATGTCATGACACCATTCCTGATGGGCCCAAGGCGACGTCAACGCGGACAAGAGGGAGCGCCTATCTCCATTCGAAAGTATGATGGAGACTGCTGAGCGGCGATGGTGAGCCGCAGCAGCTGCCCGATGCGCTACCTCATTGCCTCTTATTCCAATGTGGCTAGGGACCCATTGGAGTGTGAGCCGGTGGCCCCTGTCTTCTAAAACCTTGAGTGTCGTCAGGATGGTCACTACCACCGGAGCCAAGGAGCCACGGATGCCTTTGTTGTCTATGCACTGCAGCGCTGCCCGTGAATCTGTGTAAACCACCCAGAGGCGGGGGTGGTGATCCAAAATAGACCTTAGGAATAGCAGGATGGCATACAACTCCGCAGAGGTGGCCGAGGTGCGGTGCGATAGGCGGAACCCACGTGAAATTGACTCATCTGGAATTACAAATGCCGCAGATGAGCCGCCTGTAGTGGAGGAACCGTCCGTATATACAGCGGTTTGGTTTCCGTATGTAGCGTCCATCCACTCCAGAGTAGCCTGCTTGAGGACTGGAGCAGGGGTTTGGCTCTTCGGCCCCTTGATCCCCGGGATGTGAGACGAGATGGATGGTTTCGGCAGTGTCCATGGTGCTACTGAAGAAGCGGATGGGGCCCCAATGAAGGCAGGTGTATGGTCCGTTAGTTCTTGCGCACACAGCGCGATTTTGCTGCGGTTTCGCTTACGAAGCTTCTGTACCAGTGGGTGACGGCGATGGTGAGCGCGCAATCGCAAATAGTGGCGGAAAGTTTCTCTCTTGCGGAGGACGCCAATTGGGAGTTCCCCCCTGGGAAAGCAAATTAAGACACCAAAGCCAGTAAAATCGTAACCTCATTTGTGTGTACGACTAATACCAAGATGCCACCCGTGACCTTGGAGAAGGAATACGGCTTTGTGAAACGGCGGTGTTCTCCCGCACCGTTTCGGTTTCGATATGTGTACCGACGTTAGCATTACGTCACGGTGATGTTTCTTCGGTAGAGGTGTATTGTCAAACCCTTGCTGCAAGCAACCCAACACCGATGTCGCCGAACAGATTTCACGACCTCAATTTCACGTTTCCATTGCCGGGGAAATCCCTTCTGGGACAGGGTGCCAGAACACTGACTGTATTCCGCGTAGCGGCCGTTAGTGCTCTTGTAACCGGCAATGCGATACAACTGTACGATGGCAAAATGGCACGGTACACAGAGCCGTGCATACCTTCAGTTTTTTTTTTTCTTTTATTGTGAACGATTGGAGGCAGGGACACATATGATATTGGTATGAAAATATTCCAGAAAGGCTTCCGCAAAAATGCTATTGATTACATTTCACGCATGTGCTACAGTAGCCGAGCTACGGACTTCCGGAATGAGTGGCCTTAAAATATCAAGATCTTCCAGCTTTCGTAAGGTTTATAAAAAATTATGCTAACAAATGTTCCAAGAACAGCAACAATAACTGAAGAAGTGATGATGACATGGGATGTTTTCCCGTGGTAGCCACAGGACCCTACCCCACTTCCCAGTGATAAATATGAGAGGATGAATTATGGTGAAAGTGAAGCGACGACAGGTCCAACTTCCAAGTGCAAATGTTCCAACTTCTACAATACCGATTGGAAATTCGAAAAGCTGTCGAACAAAGTCATCTTTGTACAAATCGGTTCAGTGTGAGCTGAGAAAAATCGCATTGTTTCTCCTATAGGAAGTACTATGGGCCGCCGGAAGTTATATGACAATCATGGACATGTTGCGTTCCTTCAAGTTTTCCGCGAAGGTGCTGCTTGCAGAGTAACTGGAAATGTTGACTAGAAAGAACCTGCTGATCTCCTTACAGGATCCCGGTGTATTGTGCACCAGAACGATGAGGGTGTGCTCTTAAAAATGTGACATCTATCGTGTCGTCTAAAATCAGGTGGGAGTAAGTCGCCATCTTCCCATGCATTTCTCTCTAATCAGCGCGTCAAACGGCGGCGGCAGCCATCAGACGTCCCACAGTTATTAGTACAGAAATATCTCTCCCCATAAGTGGCGCAAAGTATAAAGTGTCTGGGCACACTGTGCCTAAAGTTGGATGATTGTTTGGATCCAACTGGATTACAGACTCAATCCAAGCCATCCAACTGGCAACTTGTCCAAGCCAAGCCTAAATGCTCCTAATGTCAACAAGAAGCACTGCGAAGGCGAAGATAATGCGAAATTGTCGGTTTGTGAATTGAGGAAACGTATTTTTCGAAGTTCTTGATCTACAATATGCTGCACAGTTTTGTGAAATTGGTGATTTGTTGCTTCCGGGCTTCAAGCCTTGTTTACGTCGTCGCGTTTGTTGGAGTAGTGTTGTCGGTGCTGTGGCCTTTACATTTGCGTCCCATTTCCCACTTCTACCATGAACGATGACCTGCGTTCGTTTTTGTGAATTCGTTTCAAGTTTAGCGAAGTGAAGTACGCAGCATATGGATCATCATGCTAGTTGCATCATGCAATTGAACTATTAACAGATGTCGTAGAGCGTGAAGAAAAACAATGTGCAAGTTTCCGACGATGCAGATGCATCAAGTTGGTTGCATCGAATGAACTGCGCATGTTGACTGTACTTGGCACACAGCTCTGTAGATCGATGTGCAATATCACAATCTGCCGTGATTCAGGCAGAATAGCTATACAAATGCACGAAGTAGAGGGAAACGTGTGGGCGAATGACAGACCCTGCTGGAAACCGTCTCATTCAAAATCCTATGAAAATCTCATTGGACCTATTGGCTATCATGTACGCAAATCTCATTCACTGACTGCGAAAATTCTCATTCCCAATAGATGATTTGGGACAAATATTACATTGAAAATGGTGCCATATTCAATGATGATGATGATGATGATTAGTATTTTAATGGCGGAGCAGCAACGGAGGCTATAATGCGCCAAAACATTGTTAAAAATGTCACTAGTTAAAAATGGAATGATAAGGTTAAAACCAGTGCATGATACAAATTAGCTCAAGTACTGTGTTTTCAGAAAATATCGTAAAATTACAAGGCGTTTAAAAAACCAATGTCTCTAATAAAATTATACACTCTACTGAACGGTAAAAGAGCGTTATCACCCAGCAGTAGGGCTGGGTGGAGCGGTAGGTGATTTCTATAAAACTCTTGGAAGTGACGATGGCGAAGAGGTTCATACGATGCACAAGAAATAAGGATGTGTAGAACAGAAAGGGGTTCCCCACAGTGCGTGCACTCGGGTGGCTCCTCTATGTGAAGAAGGAAACTATGGGTGAGGTGAGTGTGGCCAAGTCTTAGCCGTGTACGGGTTACTTCATGTGCTCTCTTTTCCAAGCTCTGTATAGGGTGTCCTATGTTATTTTTAACCGGGTGAAGTTTATTGTGTATCTGTGTGTCCCAATATTCCTGCCATCTTTTGTTTATCGTCCTCTTGAGATGGGGCTTCAAGTCCTGAAAAGGTACATCAAACGGTGTCACATCAGCAGAGAGCGCAGCAGCGGCAGATTTGTCGGCAAGCTCGTTGCCTGCTATCCCTCTGTGGCTAGGCACCCAACAGATGATAAGAGAAAGACATCTGTTTACTAAAGCACTAAAGCACTAAGAGAATCTGTATATATGACAGATGATTCGATGTCACTTTCTAAAATGAAGTTCAGTGCTAAAATGATGGCATAAACCTCAGCGGTGAAGATTGACGTGATGCTCTTTAAGCGGTGCATCCTAGTACATGAACCGGATACCATGGCACAGGAGACACCTGTGCTTGTTTTGGACCCATCTGTATAAATTTCAGTGCGGTTCTGAAAACTACTCTTCAGGTGTTCAAATTCCTGTTTTAGCACTAAGGAAGGGGTCACATGTTTTTTGTACTTTGTAAGGAAGCAGTTATATTTTAGCGGTGGTTGCCATGGAGGTACCCTCGGACTATTTTCTGCGATCATATAACTGTAAGCAGTAAAGCCATAGAGTTGAATCTCATCTGATATTCGCATGCTAAAGGGAGGGATAACTGCTGGTTTGTTAAGGAAGAGTTGCCTAAAACGTGCGTTCTTAATGCAGGATAAAGAAGGATGTTGAGAGTAGCCTCTTATCCTTAGTGCATACAGAGTCCCAAGAAAGAAACGACGTTTTGCTAAGGACCACTCGTTTGTTCCACATAGAGACTTTCAACAGGTGGTGTACGGAAAACCCCCAGCACAAGTCGCAGTCCCTGGTGATGAACCGAATTCAGAGCCCCCAGCACAGATTGGCGTGCAGACCCGTACACGCCATATTCAATGAGTCTTAATGAGAAATCACAGTATGTGTTAATGAGATGTAATGAGAAATCACAGCAAGTGTTAATGAGATGTAATGAGAAATCACAGCAAATGCTCATGAGATATAATGAGAAGTCACAGAAAGTGTTAATGAGATGTAATGAGAAGTGGTGGCTTCAAATTCATTGAATGTCCCCGTCATGTCTCATTGAACCAATGAGCCCCAGGAGGATATTTCTCATTGGAATGGTTCTCCATTTCGATTCGCCAGTAGGGTTGTTGTGGTATAGTCACATCAGATGTGTAGGGCTTTCCAATGAGTATAAATGAATTCCCGCAAAAATGAATTAGACTCAATGTGATTTCGATAATTTATTGGATCAATGCACTACATATTGTATCCTATCACAGCACATATTTCAGCTTGGGTGTAATATTCTCTGTCGCACTGTGCCTTCACAGATGCGAAATGTTTGGCTAGTAATACTGTCGTGCATCAGATAGTGGGAAATAGAAAATCTAAAAGATGTAATTAACATTTAGCAGTAGCTGAAGGCGCAGCCTCCTTCACTCCTGCTTCTTTTCCAGGGAGCACCTCATAAAGCGCAACAATGCAGTGTAAACCGAACACTAGAGAAGAGGTTGCCGGCAGTCACTGTACAGCATTAAGAGAAACAAATTTGAAGGTATCTTGGACGGAGCAAAGTATGAAGCATTATCCCAGCCCGGTTAGGTCCTGTCATCAATTGACAACTCCTCTTATACATTTAATACCGATGGGGCACAAGTAGCACAAGTTAAATCAGCAAAAATCAGCTTGGTCAATTCACGTGATGATAAATGAGCTGCCGCAAACTGTGAGGCAGATTGTGGTAAGGGAAAGCTGGCCATGAACACCTTCCTCGTTTCTGTAGACGATGCATAGGATATTTTCAGTGATGTGACATTGAAGTCATGAAAGTCATGGAAGTCAGGAAGCATTGTTCAAAGCAGATTCATTGGACTATGCTGCTGTGTCGACTCCGTATCTCTGCCCCCCATGCAAAACAATGTCGGGTTTCACGGGTACTGTGGATGTAGTTGGTGCTACCATGAAGGAGAGTACTATGCCTCAGCCATGGACCCTATAACCATTAACACCCCAAGAGAATCGACTGGTGAAGCAGCAGTGAGAGAGATTCAGCAGTCATTAAAGGACAACCTCTAATATCTGCGGATATAAAGGACCAGCTGCACTAATAAACATGCCATATTTTGAATTTGCACACGGTGTTCTTGGGCGTTGTACGGACTGCCACAGGTACGTGGCTGTGTGAGGCCAAAGAAGCATTCTGCAGGTGTTTACTTTTATTCGTCACATAAATTGTAGCAAAGCAAAATAGACGCCGTTTTTGCAGTTGAGTAATATGGACAGGTGAACATTTTCGGGAAGAAAGTATGTAACTACAAGATCAATAATTACCTAATAATGATTAATTAACTCTTTAATTATGGGATTTCGCATGAAAGCGAGGAAACGGAAAGGAGTATGTTCCTCGTTGAAAGACATTCCACGTGGAAATATGTGTTAAACGCGCACCTGTGTTCAAATGTTCATCGCTGATTTTCGCTATGCAAATGAGCCGAAACAAGAAATACGCAGTTTGCAAACGCAGAAACGAGCGCGGTCTATCTGGCCATTAGTTTCTACATCAATCAGTTTCATCGCTCCAAATTACGTGGCCCTCCCACTTGGGTTGCATGTCGCTCTTTCTGCGCCAGAAACGTGCTTTGTTCATGTTCCGGCTCATTTGCATAGCGAAATTCCGCGACAGATATTTGAACGCATGTGCGCGTTTGTGTGTTTTTTTTTTTCAACATGAAATTACTTTCGACGCCGAATAGATCCCGTTCTGTTATTTCGCCTTTGCCAGAAGTCCCCTAATCAAAAAGCTAATGAGCTTTAGGTAATTCGTGATCCTATAGTTGCACGATTTTCTTCGAGCGAATGTTCGCCTGGCCAATAACTCAACTGAAAAATGGCATCTAGTTTGCTTTACTAGTTTTTAATAAAAATGTTGTAGCGAATAAAAACAAACAATACTCATCATTAGCAAAAGAATAATGACGCCACGAAGCTCTTTATCGAAACCACCAAAGGACTTCAGAGAATATAGCTCTTGGAAGCCCTCAGAATGCAAAGGTTGGTTACTTTTCTAAGTTCACCCATGTATATAGGGTATCCTTACTGAAAACCTACATCAGATCTCGTTGAAGCAACTGATTCAAGATAAACTGTTGCACGTGGAAGCTGAAAAGGCTGAAATATGCCAAGAAAATTATGAAGTGACACTGAGCAATAAATTGGAAGATTTATTGTAAGAATGTGAGACAGTTTGGCTGCAAATGAAGACACTATCTATGCGAACTCGTTTAAAAGAAAGAAAGGTGCATGAAAAAGGAAGCTAAAACAATGAAAACGCCACTTTGCTTCATTAATTTCTGATCCAAAGTTGATCCACACTAACAGGTATGCCAAAACAGATATACTACAAATATCCAGTGTACATACAGCAACAGTGACAACACTATAAGGAGATAATGTGTGACACAATTTGAAGCAGGCAAAATCTAGTACATGCATATGAGAAATCACGAACGTCACTTATCCAGTAGCACCTTCTCATCTAATTGTACCACAAAGTAAGTCCGTCTAGTGCAAGCGGGATGTTGGCACATCATGAAGGCACTTCCGAGAACTATGGATAAATGTCGGGTCACTGTAACACCTCTTGGTTCGCTTGGGAGTTGAGGACCAAGCGTCCGAAACACACCGCTTACCTTTGTGCTAACAGAGCTCGTGCACGGGTTCAGGAACAAAATGCGTGACGGACGACCTCACTACACAAGTGCAAAGACGTTCAGATTTTTATACGGTCGGCTGAGCTGAAGGGCAGGAAGCACCATCTAATTTACCAGACTGCATCTTAGATCCTACACGCCAACAGACGTTTCCAAGTTCAAAACATATTCAGAATTGATGCCGATGGCGCTCGGTCGCATACGACGACGAGAGCATTATGGCTGTAGTTTCGTTTTGGCAGACGGGCAAAGCTGAAGCGTCGCAGTGCACAATCAGTTTTTTGCAACCTACTCAGGAACGCGAAGTTGTGTGCATAACTTTGCACACGTTTCGGCCTTTATTTATTTTATTATCTTATTTATTTATTTATTATTACAATTATTATTCCTATTTCGTTTATTTTATTATTCCATCAATATGTTTTATTGTATTTGAGCATAATTTAATATATACACGTTGTGCAATTAATTTCGCCAGTTATTTTTTCCCTTTTTTTTCGCTTTATATAAGCCCAGCTCATCTTCACAGCCAGGAATCTAACACTATCTGGCGTAGTCGCTGGAACATCCCACAAAGATGCATCCCATTTCCAGCTCGAATCCAGCATTGAACTATTCTAGTTTTCGAATGGCAGTTGAATGGTTTCACAATGTAAATTCAACCTGCACTGACCCAGCATAGAAACTGCCTCGGCAGTCTTTTTTTTTTTTTTTTCTAGGCTCATTCTTATGTTTGCGTGCGAAATAGAGCTCCTGTATTGGAAGTCGTCAGTGTCCTTCAGTTTTCATTGTTTGACTCACATTGCAAAAAAGTGTTTTCAGTTTTTGGACCTATCGGTGCCCTATTTCAGTGGCCGCTTTAATTATGCTGTGCAACTGTTTCGGAACCATTTGCTGCAACATGATTTGAAAGTTTTTCGTCTGCACGGGCACTTGGGAAAGGTGTAGGGCTCGAGACCGTTAACTTATTTAAAAAACGCAAGGGCAGTATCGCCTTCATCATCCACCGCTTACGAGCGAATGATCGCCAAAGGGGTTGTGTACAATGCCACTACATATCATATTAAATGTCAGAGGACAAACAATAAGATAGTTGGTCTGGACGGCGGGTCATATGCCGAGATTATTCGCATTAACTTTCGCCGAGAGGGTAAGCAAACGGGAGGTTCACTGACACTTTTGGAATACAACAGTGTTCGGAACACACGTAACAATATGCTATATTTCGCAGTGAGTAAGAATACCTTCACCTGCAGTGTTGGCATGTAGCCGTATGCGCATGGCACTAAATGAGCAGTTTGTGGTGACCAAGTTGCCAGACAAGATTGAATATGAGTGATGACTACAGCTGTGAAAAACTGTTTTTCCTTTCTTGGTAAAATTTCTTTCATTGCATGCATCATTCAAGTTTTTAATTGTATTAGTAGTGCGACAGTCGTGAGATAACCATTGATGTTTTTTCTAGCAGTTCCTTTTTTTTCTGAGATAACGTAAGCTATAACCATCAATCTTTCTTACACGATGTCATGTAGCGTGTTTTTGAGATTTTCTTGTTTGAAGTATATGCTTACAGCTGTCACATACAAGCGTACCTTATTTGTATATGTTTTGCTATATATTGTTTACACAAGCTTGTTCACCACTTGCAAACACAAAGTGCAAAACTATGCATGGGTAGAGAGCATACTTCACTTGAGGCACTCCTGCGTATTTCTATATGCATGCTCCTGGGGAAAAGAGTATTCCCTTTCACTCTCGTGCAGTGCAAAAAAATATATGCATTTAAATGTAAGCAATTTAAAACTCGTCAGTTGCGTAGTTTGTGCCAATTGAAGTGTGTAGGAATTCAAACACGTTTCGAATAAAAGATATTTTAAATTAGAATGATTGACTTCTGTATTCAGTGTACACCAACTTGCTCTATCCCTCGAATGTGTCTTTCATGATCTTCATCCTTTCATCTATACAGGGAGCAGTCCTATCCGCACAACATATTTGCTCACATTAATTCAATTGATGCAGGGATCATGATTGTTCGATGCTAAACCAATTGCCCAATTCGTTCTTCTTCTGTGAAGGGGATCGTCATTGCACAACACGTCGGTTCAGATTGCTCCAATTGGAAATCATTGTTTCTCATTGGCATCCAGTGAACTAATTATTTTATTTGTTCTTGATTTCCTATTAATCTTCTTCATAACAACACCTGTTGGAGCGCTGAAACATGAAGCTATCTTTCCCTCAACACTTCTCATTACTTCAGCGAGAAATACCCGGGTTATTCACATTAAATGAATTGGGTGTCCCAGTTCTCAATGAAAGTCATTGGTTTTCATTAAACAAATTAGATACTTGTTCCCTGGAATACTCCTTCACCACAACATCTGTTGGAGCGCTCAAACATAAAGTCAGCTTTCCCGCAACACTTCTCATTACTTCAATGAGAAATACCTGCGTTATTCACATTAAATGAATTGAGTGTCTCAGTTCTCATTGAAAGTCATTGGTTGTCATTGGACAAATTAGCTCCCGGTTCCCTGGAAGACTCCTTCACCAAACATCTGTTGGAGCGCTCAAACATAAAGTCAGCTTTCCCGCAACACTTCTCATTACTTCAATGAGAAATGCCTGCTATATTCACATTAAATGAATTGGATCCATAAATTCTCATTGAAACTTATTGAAATTGATGCGGGCGCTTAATGAGATCGGGTCTAGTTTTTCCAGCAGGGGAGCAACACACAACTTTGTTGCAACAAAGAAAATCTGTTTATTAATGCGAGTCACGACTTCATTAGAGAACAGTACAGTAAAATTAAGCTGTTTCACGGGGTAGCCAACAGACATGTAGCTGCTGCTGCCAAGGAGCATGTAAAAACGTAGTTGTGGATGGGATGCTGTTCTACAGCGCTACGTCTGAGCAAACTATACTTGCGTCTGTCTTTTTTTTAAGAATACTCCCTAGAAAAGGGAAGAAAAATGTGGAGGTACAGTCTTTCAGTTTCCCATCTGTAAATCAGGATGGCATCAGGTGCTGCTGATGCATTTGGGTGTTATAAGCTTCGTAATTTTTCTCTTTTCTCTGTGCAACTGGACCTCAGGTAAAGGAAGTCAAATATACAGTTGTCACAATTAATGGTCACAAATGCTGAATGTTGTGATATCAAACGTGCCTTGCATAGTTTATTTTTGCACTAAATTAATTTTACAACATACATACGCATTGATATTGCCACTAATTAGTAGATATGATACATGATTGGAGTTGAGACGGAGATCATGTTCAACCAAAATTGGGGCTCAACTGATTCGGGGTAATAATCAGTAGGAGATGAGTTTA
The DNA here is from genome assembly GCF_037126465.1 of Ornithodoros turicata. NCBI lineage: Eukaryota > Metazoa > Arthropoda > Arachnida > Ixodida > Argasidae > Ornithodoros > Ornithodoros turicata. Next base: position 161,167,531 of record NC_088201.1, on the reverse strand, counting down.
AATTGAAAAGTCAGACCGCAAATATAATGTTGTAGATACACAGGCTGTTCGACACAGGTACACCTCTATATTGAAAGAATGGATGGTGATCATGAGTGGTCTACTTTATTGTATCGATCGAATACAATTAACACACAATTTATGAATGGTCAATATTCCTGCAAAATATTATAATTGAGATTCATAAAGCGAGGCTTATAATTTTGCAATAAATAAGGAAATGGGTTTTGTTTGAGAGGGCACTGTTAATAAAGGAATTTGTGAATTTCATCAATCAAGAGATAATTCTATCTTGTTTCAGTGAAAATACAATTGCATTGAGTTTCTCTGCAACAAGCTGCGACTGTATTACACAGGAGCATTTACCACGCCACGCTGCACTGTCAGTGTCGGTACTCCCCACATAAAAGAGATGATCGACTGAGCAGCCACGATGTAGAACATGTTGTAGCACATAGCTGCTTCATGTAGACAGTCGTAGTGCCCACGCACTTTGCTGGAGATTCTTCCTTGGTTTTGGTATAATTGCACGAAGATTTAAGCATTAGTTTTGTGGTTTGTACATGAATTTTAGTCATGTAACATGTGCTAGATAAATTTGCCTCACAGAAAGTATCTGGCCACCTTTTTTGGCTTTTCTGACTTTTAAAAATTCCATTTATGCAGCAATCATGTACTTTTAATTGGTACTTTACCTTTTAAAGGATTTGAAAACCCGTGCTCAAGCAAATAATACGCTGCATGCAGACTTTCAACTGAATGGCTCACGTGAAGCCGTTCCTCTGTCATGGCTTCATGGCAAATGCTTGAAGAGGTTTGCATCTGAGACACACTTTGCTGTTGGTCCCCAAGAACACAATGACCTCCTGGATACGTCCGAGGAAAGTCATCAGCGGACAGGAATAACATCCCCAAGACTTCCCTACCAGGTCCTCAATTTGTTAGAAATGTGACAAAGTGAGACTCCCCGTCATATCCTCAGGACCTCCTATGGGAGCTACCAAATGACGCGGCTAGTACAGTTCTGGGAGCAAGCAGATGCCTTAGTGAATTATTTATTTTGGGAAGTGAGGTCACATTTGCAGCACCCAGTCAGCGTGTGTGTGCGTTTTTTATATATTTTCAACCTCGGTCACCAGCTACCATTCGTGGTTTCTCATCTGTATTTCGTTCAGCGTATTTCTCATCACAAACAATGAGTGTCACAGTTTAAAAGGCAAAAAAAAAAAAGATATATATAAAAGGCCCCTAGGTCACTAAAACCTGCGAAACCACTTAGAAAGGTATATGATGCAGCAGCATTTCCTTTCCAAGCATTCCCTTAGCATTTCCCCAAGCTTTCCAGCATTTCCTTACAGAACAGATACAAGTTATTGCTTGTCTTCCGAACTTCACCAGATTCGGGAGTCCTCTTCGCATCTCAGTCAAAACAAAGGGTGAGGTATCTAAGTTTAACTTGATTTCGCACATAACCAACAATGAAATGAGAAATTCCTTGGAGTATTAAATCGCCATCAAGGTAGTGTCCGTGTTTCTTACTGCTTTGGTTTGATGCGTGCATCGTAAGTGAAGCTTGAGGAGTGAAACGCTATTATTTTTTGTCTCTTCGGAAATAAAATGCTCCACGCAACCTCCTGCCAGGGACCCTTTGCGGACACTCATGCAACAAGACCGCAGTGAAAGGTCTAACAAACTGTATTTTAGTGCACGTCAGACGCTGCACATAGACGGATTCCTTTAAAATCCGACGATCAGTATTTGCGCCCCTATATCTCTTTTTATTTTATATTTTGGTTCGTTTTTTAAATTTTTGCATGAGCACTCCTTCTTTGATTGTATTGGGTAATGAGAAATAAATGAGGAAGTTGATTACTGGCTAGCAGGTATTAAAATAATTTACTTCTCCTGTGCTTGTCCTCCGGTTGACGACCGCAGGATGTACGCAAATGACAATCACTGGAAGCTCCTATGATGACAGCCTGTGGACCTCCTCCGTTAATCCCATCACGGACGAGGACGTGATCACACTTTGAGGACATCCTGAGGACAGCGTGTCTTCTTGGGGGTATACTCTTGCATGACCTGCACACAAGCACAAGCAGGATAAAATTGAGAAAATTCACAGAGAAGTACAGAGGCACACTGACACTAAAAGGAATGAAACAGTGTAAGCTCCATCACCTGAACATGTATACTTTGTTGACCTGGTGCCGGAACGCTAGGGCATGCACCAGGCTTCAGTACAGCTCGACTGTGTCCACCATAAAAGAAGCATTGCTGAAAATGAGTGGAGCACATAAGGTCGTGTTTGCAGTTAGTGTAGGATTTCGCATTCACTTCCTCAAGTCGCTGAACCCATTTCGAATATCGTTTCGTATGTTGTTGTGGGAGCCTGTGAGGGCGACAAATTTTCATTAACAATGTTACAGAAACAACAAAAGTAGTGCCCTCTTTATCTTTATGCAGCACACGCATAATACACCTTCAAATGTGTCGGAAAAAGCTATAGGATCTCTAGGTGCAGGTGCATGCATCCCCAGAGCCTTCCCGAGTGGAGCTGTTAAGGGGATGGTGCAGCATCTGCTTGCCATATTCCCAGAGTGAAAATATCTGAGTGCTTGTATTATCTTGAGGAAAATACAAGGTGCTCCTATATGTGTGTACATGTATCTGAAATGCAATTATTTTCTTAGTAACTTGCACTGCTTCTTTCGGTACATTTTCTCAGATGGTTGAATAAAAACATGACAGGTGGGATCAAACAAACATAAGTAACATTGATAAGGTGGATGCTGAGCGGAATGCTACCTTGCCGCATTTGACCTGTAGTAAATGCTGTGTTAGTAAAATATTTATGATGTTGAAATTTAAAAGTTTGGGTAAATGTTACAAATGTAAAGCTATGTTTGTACATATTGGCACTCTGATGTACAAAGCTGCACGGCCAGGGAAAGACAAACTTAATTCACTCGAAAACATAGTGGACGAATTTCACACACATGAAAGTAGGAAAAGCAGGCTACTTACTTTAGGATAGATGCTCCTGATCCACCCTCTCTCTGCACTGCTTGCAGTTCTCTTTTATGCATTTATTGGGCAACAACAATAACAACTTTATTTTAAGATTATGAATGGGGAGTTCCATCGCCAGAGGCCAATGGGGAGTTTCATGTTTATATTGCTGACTTCCGAAACAGAGCGTCGAAGCTCTCGGATTTCGGCTCCATTTAAAGGCATCGGTAACCACGATATCTTTGAAATCGCCAATAAACTCACTAATTAAAGATCCGTTCACACGTTTTATGGCTTGACAGGTTTGACAACCATGGAACAGAAACCTAAATCTAAGTAGGCTCGAGTTAGAAAGCTCAGAGGTGGAGGCCAGTCCACAAGATATGACCCCACTCTAAATTTAATCGCTTTTTATCACGTTTCACACGTCTTTGTTTGGTACACACAGTGACAAAACGACAAACATGAACCAAAACCATTGTTCAGATTTCCTCCGCCAAAACTAGCGGGCTCCGCCAGTTCTGGCATGGCAACACGGGGACGCCTAATGGCGGCTTCCTTAGTTTGACGGCAGTTTTGGATGAGCTTCGGTGACCTGTCTAAAATGTTGCGGCTTTTCTATGAGGGGTCATGGACGACTTTCCAGACCCCATTTTTCGCAGCGCTAGGAGAATAACAAAAATATAAAAAAACAACCCTGTCAGCACGGCTCCAACCGCGTGCGGAAGACATAAGCACAACGTGATCGAGGCGAACTGCGCCTCCGTCCGTTGTGGCGCCTATTTCGTGATCTGTTAATTTTTAGTTGTTTCGTGCATAGGGTCTTCTATTTGCCACCTTACTATCACACACCAATCATGCGGCACTCCTGCTCATTCAAAGCATCGCTGCGTTCATGCACGTACGCCGCGTCCTCCACCAAGAACACACAGGTCCTCACGAGATCCCCACAGTGTCATCGTCTCCTAATTGTTAGAGGTATGTCCCGAGAATGTCCTGAGGATAACACTCGCGGACTGCCCGTAAAGAGTCATTCAAGTACGTCCTGTGCGCGTCCCTGTGGGTAGCTAGCGGGAGAAGCAACATCGCTTTGTTTAATTTACCTGCTCACATTCTCCCCCATCTATGTTGAGCAGAGTTGATCCAGCGGTCGCTTTCTGCATGCCACTAAACACCCTCTCGTCAAGACGCTCCATTAATCCACCGAATGCGACTCGATGTGGCCTTTACGGCTCAGTGGCGTTACCGCTTGAGACAAGTTGACTCTCCCACCTGCTGCCACTGTGGTGCTCTACAGGATCTGGAGCAGATTCTTCTTCATTGCCCTCACTAACAACCTTCTCGAACCGCACTCTCCGAGTCTCTTAGTCAGCTGGACTCTCGCCCCTTCTTTCTATCGAAATTACTTGGTCCCTGGCCCAATCCCGCCCAGCAACGATCAGCGCTCAAAGCCCTTTTAACATTTCTCTACACCATCGGACTCCGATCGTTATTGTGGAGGGGCTCAGTATTTCATACCCCACATCCCCACTAGCAATGGGGTAGAGTATCGCCTCTGGCGATGAACCTCGCCGCTCTACTTCTGAAAATAAAGTTGTTGTTGCTTCGTGTGTTTTTTTTTTCAGCTGGGGTCGTGACAACGCTCCCCTCCCCGACTCCAAGACTTGACACAGCATTCCTGGACTTGACCTACTGACAGCCGCCAGGTGGTGGGCCCTCCTGATTGTGACGTTACTGTAGACACGTGTAAAAGCTCCCTGTAGAGGAGGTACGCAAAGTCCAAACACAGTGCATGTGTTTGTGTCTGTCTTTTTAGCTCCCCGGCACTAGGGGTTTTAGCGCTTTTAAGCTCCCTGTAGACGTTCACGATGAGAGCTACGGTACAACTGTCATCGTGAATGTCTACAACTCTACAAGCAACACAACAAAATTCCCAATGGACTTTCTATCATACCTTAAATCACGTTCCCCCTCCAAAAATGAACGCCAAGACAAGTGGAACCAGATTCTCAACAATACCTCCACTGCATTAATCGCTGTGTTATTATAGCACTGCGATGACGCTATCAACAAATTTTCGCAGGAAGATAAAATTATTCGCCGTAAAACCCCTCTTCGTGAGTTAGCCAGGTTGCCCCAACTGGGCTTAAAGCAACATTTCTGCATGGTCACCCGATAAGTAAACACATGACAAATCCAAGTAGGACCCCCAACCCTTTCAAACAGCCGTCCGGTTTTACACCAGGCGGTAACCGCGATACAGCATATACGCCCAGTCCAAACGGATACTATTAACGTGTACAGCCATTCGTCCAATCGAAAATCGAAATCTAAGTTATCGCCAACTCAACAACGTAGCCTTTCCGACCTTCAAACAAGTTATGATAAAGGTGCAATTGTGATAACGAACAAAACGGGTTATATTAACAAAGGTACTTCTTGGCAGTTATCTTGCACATGATTTTACAAAGTCCTCGAAGCTGACTCTACGGAACAGACCACTGCGAATGTTATCCGTAGCCTGAAACATCTGAAAACCAGCAAAAAGTTAGACTCTGCACGATTACTTGCTCCCTAGAGATTCGGTGCCACGCATATTTTACATGCTTCTCAAGATCCATAAAGATATTACCCAAAAAACTTCCACCTACATTAAAGATACAAATCACTTCCTGTAAATAGTAGGTCATGCCAACCTCTTCCTTCAATAACGAGAGGACAGAGTTAAGTTTGCCGGTCACGGTAGACGTTTCTTCCCTCTATACCAACATTCCCCAAGAAGATAGCATTGCTGCAGCTCAAAGGGCGTTTTTAAAATATTCGGACAACTCATACGATTATTCTGTTCTATTCACGTTCCTTAATCTTATTCTGAAAAATATCAACTTTGAATTTGATGGTAAACATTACTTGCAAGTCAAGGCTATGTGCTAAGATGGCACCAGATTATGCAAACGTTTTTATGGGTGATCTGGATGAGGCATTTCTGTTCCAACGCGACAAACAGCCGACGTTATACAATCGTTTTCTGGATGATATTTTTATGGTTTGGTCAAATTCAGAGGACGACCTAAATATCTTCATTGGCGATTTTAACCATGCGCATCCGGCTATCAAATTCGCTCATTCTTACTGAGCACTACCTGTTAACTTCCTGGATGTCGAGGTGAAGTTAACGGACGCGGTCCTAACTACGAACCTGTTCCGTACACCTACGGACTCCCAGCAGTACCTAGCTTTGAATAGTTGCCACCCGCGGCACATTGAACTTACTATCACCTTCATCCAGGCACTTCGTTATAGACGCATCTGTTCCAGTAACAGTAATCTGGACAGAAAGTTGAAACAACTTAAGCAAACATCCATCAGTCGCAATTTCCCGCCCAGTTTAGTTGAGGGCGCAATAAGGAAGGCTCGCAGGGTAGATCGCAAAGTTGTTCCAAAACTGCAACCCCAAATCAGACAGTGGTTCCGTTAACCTCGTTTTAACATTCCATAATACCGTTTCAAACATCAACAGTATACTTAATCGTCACCACAGTATTCTTCGTCAATCAGAGCGCATGGGACAAATCTTCTCGGAACCCCCACTGTGACCGACAGGCGCACACAAAACCTCCATGATAATCTACTCGGCTGCGAGGTCAACCGACCAACAAGTCAGACAGCAGGCTGTCATCCGTGCAATCAGGCGTGGATCTTAGGGGGGGGGGGGTCCAGGGGTCCGGACTCCCCTTCAATTCCAGACTTAAACATAGGGTTCAATGGACCAATCCCAGCATCCCAGCATGCACCTGGCACCTGTCCATAGCGGGCCCCCACACGGGAAAATCCTAGATCCGCCCTCGCGTGCAACGGCCACAGGTGTTAAATATGCGAACTAATGCAAAGTGCCGACGTGCTTAGAGCACAAATTCTAGTTTCTTCGTCAAAATTCATGCGGACTTTGACTGTAATTCATCAAACGTCATTTATGCGATTCAGTGCAACGTGTGTCAAGCACAATCACCAGCACCAAAACACCAAAACATCTTTTCCAATCAGGTTCAAAAACCACCGGTCGGACGTTAACAAAAAGCGAAATCTTCTTGTTTCTGGTCATTTCAAACAGACTGGTCATTCAATAAATGACGTCGCCCTTTTTAGTCTTCAATCAAACTTTAGTAACAATTGTTGACCTGATGAAGGATGGACACCGTTAGACAGGTAGTTTTTTGTTTTGTTTTTCATTACAGTTATGCTTCATCTTTTTGAATTACTCTGTGCGTCACACCCTGCAAGTGGACTCTGGGGAATGTTGAAGCACACTGATACTAAAGTACACGCAAGTCATATTATTGTTATATATTCATGTGAAAAGTTGAAGCATATTACGTTACATCATGAGCCATGGCGGGTGGCGGCTGCAAAGTTGCTTATGTATGTTGGTCACTATTCAGAGAGAAAACATGAAGTGCTGTTGTGAGTGCAGTACTAGTCATACGACAATATTCATCTCGGGATTTTGGAGTTTTTCGTATATAATGTGCCAGCAGCATCGTGTCTTATCAGTGTCAGCCTATATTGCTAATTATCAGCCTATTTATGTTGTAATATAATATTTTGTACTGTTAGAATGAGCGTTTTTACAGTGCAACAAAGAGTATAGCAATAAAGAAGAGTTCGTTGATACAATGTTCTCTGTTGCAGAATAGTATTTTCTGGGGAATAAGTGAAAACCGCCAAAAAAGCAGCAAAACACAACAATAATAAAAATACGTCCTGTATATGCCCTCTATATGTCAAAATATCCCTCAGAGACATTCCAGAAAGTTTCCCTGAATCAGCAAATGCGGAAGAAATACGGGTCATCTGTCTGTCCCAGCTACGTCAACGGGCTGTAGAGCCTACTTCCTGGGATATCCCAAAATCTCAAGTGGGATATCGTGTGGATGTTTCTGAGACATATCTGGGTCTACTGGGTTACGTCTCCCCTATCAAGCAGTGGCCGATGGCCAACGGTTGGCGAAAGGTCGGATGACAGTTGGCCAACGACTCTTTCGGCCATCCAACTTTGGCACAACGTTGCATAGTGATAGGCAGAGTGAGGATTGGAAAGCCGTCCGCCAGGGTACAGACAGTGGTGGTGGTGGTTGTGAAAGGGTTCGCCGTTGTCGGCCTCACAGAGGGGGGAAACGTCACGACTGACGGGGTATGTGCGTCCTGTGCCGACCTCTAAGGGAACTGTGCTGACCTACGTCTTGAGAGCGTCTGAGGAAAACCCAGGAAAACCGCTGGCGGGATCCCCATGTAGAGCACTGTCGAGACATATGACATAGCGTCTCCACAAAGCATACAGTAGCGAACGGTTTCATCTGGCGTTCTATCTCACTGTCGTTTCTCAGACTGCCTGCAAATTTTAGTAAAATGTGCAAGGACAATGCATGGCACTGTCGAACATATTACTTCACAGTTATATTAATTACACACCTGAAACTACAAAAATCCTGAATGCGAAGAACCATTTGGTCTCAGATCCAGGGCCACGTCTATACTCTTTCGCATTCGAATCAAGACTGACGGGTGGGCTGGCGGTTTGGAGAAAAGCTTCCATTTACGGACAGTTGCAATGTCAAGGCGTGTTCGTAGAATGAAACCGTCAAGTGGGAACGACATTTCAAAGCCTCTAATATGCTCCAGATTTAGCGCTCAAAATCATACTGACTACATGCGGCGATGACAACGGCCCGTTACAGTCAAAGCAGACCGAATAAAACTGTGCATGCGCGACAGGAAGTGCTGACTGGTGGCATGGTGAACAAACAAGGTCGCGAGAGCCAGTGTTGGCATGCAGCCATCGCTACCGCACCACAGCTCGGCGACGGATCATAACGACGTAATATCCTATCATCTCTCGAGCTCGAATGTTCCAGGATATCTCGGGGGAAATGCTGCTGTTCTCACAAGAACGACTGAATCTTGCGTTTGAAGCTTGCAACTCGTGCGCTCGGTTGCACAAATTGGTTCCCGTGACATATGCGCTGCTAAGAACGGTCTCTGTTCGAAATATACGCGGCTCTAGTCCTGAGGCGCTCCCTTTATATAAGCCACTAGAAGACTGATACATGTATTGTACATGCACACCGGCACCACAGGCGTATAAACCAGGTATATAGGTATTCATACCAATAACCACTTATACACATTCAATTTCTCGAAATATTTAAAGTCGTCTCTCGTCAGGAAATTTTGATATTCGCATGAATGGCGAGTGAATGCAGATCATTACGATTTACATTTGCTGAATTGCGATAGTATGCGTTCAATTATCAGCAGGTACATTGGCATCATGAAGCAATATACGGGATGGGTTTATGCTGGTGATTACCGTTGGGGCTTGGATGAGTGACTTGGACGTTACCATACCGATGTGAGATTCCTAAGTGCTTAAACCAGTTTTACCAGCATTTCGTAAAGAACTCTCGCTGCTTTATCTTCCTGGGCGAATGTTCTCTTCTTCCCTAGAGGGAATGAACGGTGATACTCCACTGTAAAGAAATTGCCGTAAAATTTAGGGTCAAAATCCATTTTTTGAGGTAAAAGGAACATTATACTACCGTAATTGAGAAATACGGTCCAAGTAGTGTAATTAATACGACACCTACGAAATATGCTGAAATTATGACGTTAGCACCGTAAATAAGACTGTGTGTGTCCGTAATCGTGATTACGGTCAAATGGCTGTAATTTTATGGTAGCCCGTCATATTGTCACATTGCCTTCCAGTATATGACATTGTGCTACGCTTGCTGGGAACAGTGAAATTTAATAAATGGTTGATTCCTTTACATGCATATTTTGGCACAGTGTTGCTATGCATTGATTTCATTAGAGGCCAACTCCGTATTTCAATAACTTTGATCTGCTGCTGTACGTACACCCTTCAACATGTCGTACAAAAAGTGGACATCATTGTTTAGCGCTCTGCTCTGAGACAAAAACACATGAAAAACACTCACGGACAGACGAGAGCGTTTACTGTTCAGAACGTTTAATATGACAAAGTACACTTGCGCAGTATGCACTAGCGACAGAAACGCAACGACACTGGAGCCTAGCCTGCACTGCCAGCTCCTTCACTACAAAGGCTACCTACGCTGGGAACAGGATAACGGATTTCTAATATGCACAGAAAATACAAAAAAGGACAAAAAAAAACACGTGCCAAAAAGAGACTGAACAGGGCTTTAGCGTGTAGTGTTGCTAGCAGCAATGTAGCCGCGCCGGCGGCATTTGCAGAGCCAACGATGGCGAAAGGCGCACACATCGTCATCACCAACATCCTTTCCCAATTGACAGACGGCGTTTGCAAATGCCGGCGGGAAAGTCGATGCAAGTTCCATGTATCCAAATGCAGTTGGTTTCATATACGTATAAGGTGTTGTTGTTTCTTAGCACTCACCCCATATTGCGCTGTGATCATATTTCGCATTGCCGAAAGGTGTATCCGGTATCCGGTGTATGTATACGGTTAATTACTGCGCGATTACATCATCCTTACTAGACACAACGGAGGCGCATCACCGAGCAGATTAGAAGTTCAAACCACTTTAGGAAAGCAAATATTAACATACTGTACTCCCAGAAGACACGTACTGTCGCCTTATTGCACGCGAGAAGCAAAATGGTCCTGTGTATTATTTCCAGGTACCGTTACTTGAGTCAGCTGCCGGCGAAAAGAAATTCAGCAAGCTTCGTGTGCATATGCCCACTGATGTAGCCTGGAGGTAAATTATCTTGCTGATGGGTTAGATTTAGTTCTCGGTCCCACTCCAGTGCTTCAAGATACTGAATGCTAAACTGTTTTGTTGTAAATTTTGTATTCTAGGTGAAAAGATCTAAGAACATGCGTGTAGGACATACCATGTGCTTCATATGCGTATGTACGAGGGGTGTTCATGTCAAACCGGGACTTGTCATTTTGCGCGCAAAAGTAAAATGAACTTACAGGCGAGAAATTAGTTGTATTTTTTAACCTAATATCCAGCTGCACTAATGCACATGTCCTAGCGTTTCACGAGGGCTCGGATGCCAGCAGTGTAGAAATCCATACCGGCGGGTGGCAGCCATGATCGGACCGCATTCTTGACCTCGTCGTCGCAGCTGAAGTGGCGGCCCCCAAAGAATGCCTTCAGTGTCCCGAAGAGATGGAAATGGCTGGGTGGAGGTCTGGACTGTAAGGGGGATGTGGCAGCAACTCCCTGCCAAGTTCCTTCCAAGCAGGGGTGGATCTAAGATATTTCCGGGAGGGGGGGGGTCCGCTATGGACAAGTGTCAGGTGCATGCTGGGATTGGTCTATTGAACCCTATGTTTAAGTCTGGAATTGAAGGGGGTTCGGGCCCCTGGACCCCCGCCCCCCTAGATCCGTGTCTGCTGTAAGGTGCGTGTCGTGAGATGCGCGGTATGGGGCGTGCATTATCCTGTAGGAGGAGGACTCTTTTGGTGATGAGGCCCGGGCGCTTTTGCTTCAGCGCCTTATGCACATCCCTGAGAACCTGGCAGTAAAATGCACTATTGATGGTGGTACCACTGGGCAGAAAATCAACATGAACAACGCCAGCCTTGTTCCACAAAACCGTGGCCATGAGCTTACCCGCAGACGGGGTGCTTCGGAACTCTTTGGGAGCTGGCGAGCCCGGATGCTTCCACTGTTTTGATGCGCGTTCAGACTCAGGATGCACCCACGTTTCATCGCATGTGATGATCCGATCAAGGAACGACTGTCCTTCAGCGTCGAAACGATACCTTAGCTCTTGGGAGATTTCCAGTCTTTTCTGCCAGTCAGACACGGAGAGCTGCCTCGGGACCCAGCGGACACTAATTTTTCGAAACTGGGGGTGTTCATGAATGATAGTGTTGAACGTTCCCACAGAAAGTTCCGTCGTTCGAGCCAGTTCGAGACATGCTATCCGTCGGCCCTTGAGGATCAGGCGCTCCACAAGTTGGGCGTTCTCAGGAACTCTGACACTCGGCTTTGAGCCGCACCGGCCGGGATCATCCTGCACCCATGTACGGCCGTCTCGGAACCGTTTGCACGACTCAAACGCTTTGCTGTGGAAAAGTGTATCGTGGCCATGCTGAGCCTGAAGTCTTCTGTGAATTTCATATGACTTTACGCCTCCATCCACGAGAAACTTCATGACAATTTGCTGTTCGATGTGCGCGCCCACGTCTTCGTCGGTCATCTTGTCGAGCACGTATCTTCTGTTTTGCACAAACTTGGGACCATCGCGTGGTCAACGCGGAGGCTTGTCGCGCTTGAAAATGACAAAAAAGTATTAGCGCGAGTCATTTGTACACTCAGGAGACAGAAAATCCTGGTTTGACTTGAACACCCCTCGTACTTGCCAGTGTCGTGTTACTTGTACGATGTCGTGATCGTTGAACACGTTTTATGTTTCTTGACCGCTGCCTAATTTGTTTGGTTGCAATCTATTCCAGCACAGACGGTCACTTCTGGGCACACCATCCTCTTGGCCAAGTCGCGTGGAAAGGCATCCAAGACACGCTTGGTCTTGGATGACTTGCTGAAAGAAGACTCAGGATGGGCATCTCTTTTGCATGGTTTCGAGTGACACTGAGTGAGTATTTCAATCAGTCTTGCATCACTTAAGCGTTTCACTCCTTCACTTTGCAGCAGCACATTTCAACTAAAAGCGCTATTATTCCAGCTTATTCTCTTTAGCCCTATTTACCGCCGTCTTTAGTGTCTGTAACACGTGCTTATAGTGTTCATAACTTAAATGTTACACATATGTGTAAAAAGGTAGAACCTAGAACCTGGTGTCCCTTGTAACTTCACATGAAATTGGGGTATTTTGTTGGGTCGCGATGCTGCTTGTCCACCCATCACCATTAGCACCCCTTTGCGATTGAAATCTGGCCTTTTTATTCACTTAGAACTTAGGGCAGTAAGTGCATAGCATGGCAGATAATGTTCGGTGTCCCCCTCCTTATATTTTTGTCGGAAACAAAGTCGTTGAGTAAAGATACTGGTCGCTGGCTAGTACATGTAGCTGCCTATCTAATATATTGAGAGCTTCTGTTTCTTCCTAGTAGTAAGAAAGTGTGGTACCCTCTCGTGCACCGCGATGCTGTGCCCTGTTCTCGATAGTATTTATTCATACACAATGCGAGAACGAAACATTACAAAGTTATTTCTTTGTTATGACTATAGTTAAAAAACTGAGTAGTAAACAGAGTCCACACTGGTCACAAGATGTTATACTGGTGTGAAGTAATTGCAGTATGCTGCTTTAAAATTATTAGTGGGTCAAATGGATGGGAGGCAAATGGGGAGGTGGTTCCAATAATGATTTGTCCGCGGAACAAAGAAATCAGTGTTAGATTCAACATGGAAATTGCGTGCTTTCACTCACCCTTTTTTTCGGTGGTGAGTTGTACCGGTGCGGGACGTGCATGCTGCAAGGTGGAGCGAATTTATGTGGTACATATTATGGAAAAAGCACAAGCGTGCAGTTCTCTGGTGCGCGGTGAGATTAGGGCAGTGATTTGCTATAAACTAACCACCTCATTCGTGCATACATCTCCCATGGCACTACGGGTTTTTCCCATTCACTTTTATCTACTGGTCACTCAATGTACTTCAAGTGTTGCCCAATTTAATCTCGTGGTGAACCAAATTAATCCAGTCACCAACCGATTTAATCCAAGCACTACCCAATTTAATTCAACCAAAGCGTGTAAATGTATTCCACGTGTATTCAGTCATGTCATGGCTGAGACTGTCATGATTTCACCAATGTACCATGACTGGTTCAACAATCCCTGGATTTTGCAGTGTCATGCAGTGTTCTATGACTGCTTCTTGTCATTATGACACTTCATGGTTATTTTCATCATATGGGCCATGAATAAATTTTATGGGACTATCGCTGCTTCAAACAGTGTCATACAGTGTTTTATAACTACCGACGATCATTACGACATTCCATGACTATTTTCATAATATGTGCCATGAATCCATGGAAGGGGCTACTGCTGCTGCAAACACTCTCATGCAGTGTCTTATGACTACCGACATTCCATGGCTATTTTCATGATATGTGCATTGAACCAATTTTATGGGACTGTTGCTGATTCAAACAGTGTCATGTAGTGTTTCAGGACTACTGGGAGTCATCATGACGTTCAATGACAATTTTCATGATATGTGCCATGAATCGATTTTATGGGACTACTGCTGCTTCAGACAGGGCCATCCAGTTGTTTGTGACTACCGACGGTCACTGTGACATTTCATGACTATTTTCATGTTTCATAAACTGACATTTTGGGACTACCATATCTTTACACAATGTCATACAGTGTTTTGTGACTACTGATGCTCATTATACTGACTATATTATGCTACTATTATAGTACTGAGCTACTGCCTGATGCAGCGGTTGTCCCATAAAACGGACTCATGGCACATGAAAAATTGGGTAGGAAGCAAATGAGGTGAAGATGATGCATAATGTAAAACCCGGAGACTGGGAACATGAAGAAACAGGCACAACACGAAGTCTTCGTGAGCCTTCGTGTTGTGTCTGCCTCTTCGTGTTCCCTTGTCTCGGGGTTTTACACTATGGATCATGGTACATCACATGAAAATAGTCATGGAATGTCATAATGATTGTCGGTAGTTATAAGACACTGTATGACACTGTTTGAAGCAGCAGTTGCCCCATAAAATTCATTCATAGCACAGACGATGAAAATAGTCATGAAATGTCGTACTAACCATCGGTAATCATAGAACACTGCACGTCACTGTTTGAAGCAGTGCTAGTCCCATCAAATGGATTCATGGCACATAACCTGAAATAGTCATTGGATGTCATAATGGTCATCAGCAGTCAGGAAACGCTGCATGACACCCTTTCAAACACTGGTAGTCCCATAAAATTGATTAACGGAACATATCACAAAAATCGTTATAGAGTGTCGTAATGACCGCCGGTAGTCATAAAACGCCATGGGACACTGTCTCAAGCGCCGGTAGTTCCATAAAATCGATTCATGACACGTACCATTGAATAGTCATGGAATGTCATAATGCGTCAGTGGTCATAAAACACAGCATGACGCTGTCTGAAGCAGTGGTGGTCACAAAAAAATTGTTCAATCCACATACCAGGAAAATAGTCATGGAATGTTGTAATGACCGTCGGTTAGCCATAAAACACTGCACGACACTGTTTGCAGTAGCGGTAGTCCCATAAAATTGATTCATGGCACATATCGTGAAAATAGTCATGGAATGTCATAACGACAAAAAGCAGTCATAAAACACAGCATCCACTGCAAAATCCAGGGATCTTTGAATCACTATTCATAAACTCATGATACATTAGTGAAACCATGAAAGTCTCAATCATTACATGACTGAATACATAGAGAATACATTTGCACGTGTTGCTTGGATTAAATTAGGTAGTGCTTGGATTAAATTGATTGTTGCCTGGAATAATTTGGTTTGCCACTGGATTAAATGACCGGCGTCGGTGGCTCAGATCCTGAGAAATCAATGTTGAGAACATTGGTCCACAAGATGACATCCCGCGGAATTGGACGAGGCTAATAGGCTGTAATACACGAAAAAAAAAAGGTGAGGTGGACCCCTTGATTCTAGTAGACCTGTATCGGCCCTGTGCAACTCACCCTCCGCCTCTGTACTCTGTCGTTGCCGATTCTGAAACTATGTTGTGGACTCATGCTATGATTCGTTGACGTGACTGCAGAAGGCACTTCAGGCTTCCTCACATGCGTGATTGACAAAGTGGTGTAGGAGGAAGGAGGCTCTCGATGCTCTCCCATCTCGATTATTCCCGTTTCTCTCTTTTTTTCGCTTTTGAGGCTTGCTGTTTTGTTCCTTGCTCCGCGTATTTTGTTTAAATAGCAGGATTATCTCTTATCAATCGCTATAACTATCGAATCGCAACCAGACCTCTGCAGAGTGTTTCAATCAGGATCACGACTTTCCGACAAGAACCGCAATAGCAGCGAAACTTTTTTTACTGGCACTTCTTTTGAACACCTTGGTTGCGCCGCGAAACAAGTCGTGCGATGAGCGGCGTACTGATGAGAACAGGTGGGATAGATTCACTGCAACAGGCGGGGTGACGCTTTCATGGCTGATTTCAGGGGTACTTGGGCCGAAGTTTACGCGGCCCCTCCCAGTCCAGCCGCGTAATAGAATGCTACGGTATGGTGTAGGAGTTCTTCGGGTGAATCCAGTTGCTGTCTGTCTCGTATGCATATCAAAATCCGCCATGCGATACCACGTATCGCTGCATTATTGCCAATACGACTTCACGGTCCGCGCCCTAACACATAGCAATAACTCATCCGTGATAACGCGGGCATTCCGCTCCAGACTCGAACGATAAGTTCATCACAACGCCGAGCTATCCGCGTAGTCCTCGCATTATGTATCGCATTAGTTATCCGCGTAACAGTATGTATCGCTGCCGTATCGTCGCGTACACGTCCCTTAGCTATCCGCGTAGTATTACAGATCGCGCCAATACTGCCGCATGCGAATTCACTGTCCGCGTCTCAAACTATGTCCTCCAGGCAAATGTCACTAAATGACGCTCGCCTACCGCCAGTGTACCTTTGCCGCAATACGTAAAGCAGGTGTCATCCGTTAAAATGGTGGGGCTGAACCCATTATTTGTAGCAGCAAACTTCTCGAGCAATCAGCAATGTTCCAACTGTATAGAGAGTGAGCGTAATTGCACAGTAAACATGTCCGAGACACAGCAATAACCCAAATGCTTCCACGTATATAAGAACTGTCATGGCCCAATAGGAAGTCAAAATAGTGCGGATGCATTCCCTTTGCAAGGAGTAGGAATGTTTCGGAGCCCTCGCCCCGTACACCGTAAGTACTGCTCGCGGGATATTCGAATGAAGTACCCAGCAGATGATGGTCATATGCAACGTGAACACGAATGCATGGCACACCGAACCCATCAAGAGCAAACTGCGGTAGACCGGCTGGATAGACCAGAGTCGATGCAGTTTTTCCCATCTGTACGCCACCTAGAAGCAATTGGTCCAATTGAAGTGGAAACATTGTTATAGTAAAACGGGGCACAAGGTACGTTAGGACGCGGACGAGAAGAAAAGAGACGCAGAAAAAACGCGGGAGAAGAAGAGGAAAGAGCGAGGAGAAGTACGCGGAAGAAGAAGAAAATAGCGAATAGGATAGGAGAAAACGCGGAGAAGAAAGTGGAAGAAGCGGAGAAGAAAGTGGAAGACGCAGATACGAAAGCAGGAGACGGAGAAATATTATCCATCGGAGCTGCTGAAAACTGCATGACTATAACAGCAAGGCAGAGAGATTTCTTTTCTGTTTACTGGTCCAAATGGAAGCACCTAGAGGAGAAAGTGGGAGGTGTCGTTTCACCAAAGACAAAAAGGAGGAGGCAGTTTTTGTCTCACAGCGAGCAGAAATCATTCCCAGTTCTCATCCGTGCCTGTCTCGCTGCTCGATCGATTTCTCCGTCTTCTGCTTTCTTATCCGCGTCTTCCAGTTTCTTCTCCGCTTCTTCCACTTTTTCCCGCGTCTTCCACTTTCTTCTCCGCTTCTTCCGCTTTTTCCCGCGTCTTCCACCTTTTTCTCCGCTTCTTCCACTTTTTCCCGCGTCTTCCACTTTCTTCTTCTCGTTTTCTCGTATCGTACTCCCTTTTCTCTTCTCCGCGTACTCCTCCTCGCTCGTTTCTCTTCTTCTCTCACGTCTTTTTCTTCTTTTCCGCGTCTCTTTTCTTCCCGTCCGCGTCCTAGTGTACCTTGTGCCCGTTTTACTATCGCAATGTTCGCACTTCAATTGGACCAATTGCTTCTAGGTGGCGTAAAGATGGCAAAGACTGCATCGATTCTGGTCTATGTAGCCGGTCTGCTGCAATTGCTCATGATGGGCTCGCTATGGCATGCATTCGTGTTCACTTTGCATATGACCATCATCTGCTGGGTACTTTATTGGAATATCCCGCGAGCTGTACTTACGGTGTACGCGAGGGCTCCAAAACATTCCTACTCCGTGCAAAGGGAATGTATCCGCACGATTTTGACTTCCTATTGGGCCATGACAGTTCTTATCTACGTGGAAGCATTTGGGTTCTTGCTATGTCTCGGACATGTTTACTCTGCACTTATGCTCACTCTCTTTACAGTTGGAACATTGCTGATTGCTCGAGAAGTTTGCTGCTACAAATAATGGGTTCAGCCGCACAATTTCCCGGATGACACCTGCTTTACGTATTGCGGCAAAGGTATACTGGCGGTAGGCGTGCGTCATTTAGTGACATTTACCTGGAGGACATAGTTTGAGACGCGGACATTGAATTCGCATGCGGCATGCGGGAGCATTGGCGCGATCTGTAATACTACGCGGATAGCTGAGGGACATGTACGCGAGGATACGGCAGCGATAGATACTGTTACGCGGATAACTCTGCGATGCATAGAGCGAGGACTACGCGGATAGCTCGACGTTGTGATGGACTGATCGTTCGAGTCTGGAGCGGAATGCCCACGTTATCACGGATGAATTCTACCTACCTGTTGAGGCGCGGAGCGTGAAACGGTATTGGCAATAATGCAGCGATACATGGTATCGCATGGCGGATTCTGATATGCTTACGAGACAGACAACAAGGGGATTCACCCGAACAACTCCTACACCATACCGTAGCATTCTATTACGCGGGTGGACTGGGAGGGAGGCCGACTAAATTTCGGCCATGGAAGCGTCACCCCACCTTGTCCCACCTCTCCCACCGGTTCTCATCAGTACGCCGCTCATAGCAATACTTGTTTCGCGGCACAACCAAGGTATTCAAAAGAAGTGTCAGTAAAAAATGTTTCACTGCTATCGAGGTTCTTGTCGGCAAGTCTTGTTCCTGATTGAAACACGCTGCAGAGGTCCGGTTGCGATCCAATAGTTATAGCGACTGATAAGAGATCCTGCTATTTAAACAAAATATACGGAGCATGGAACAAAGCAGCAAGCCTACAAAGCGAAAACAAAGCGAAAGGGGAATGATCGAGATGGGAGAGCGCGGAGATCCTCCCCCCTCCTCCACCGCTTAATCAATCACGCCTGTGAGGAAGCCTGAAGTGCATTTGCAGTCACGTCAACGAATCATAGCATGCGTTCACAACATAATTTCAGAATCGGCAACGACAGAGTACAGAGGCGGAGGGTGAGTTGCATGGGGCCAATACAGGTCTACTGGATTCGGGGGGTCCACCTCACCTTTTTTGCCATGTGTTACAGCCACAGGTGGGGAGTAACGCGTTACAGAGTAGTGCCTTACCGGTAACGCGTTACATTCGAGTAGTGAAATGTGGTAACGCATTACATTTGGGAGAAAAGTAATAAGTAACGTAATGGTCATTACATTTTTACTAACTAACGCGTAACGGCGTTATGCGTTACTGTGTGTTCGGGAACATTGCTTCATCGCCTGAACTTCAAAGCTTGAGCGAGGGCCGTGCGTGCTGAATCCGGGAAAATTCCCGATTTTTTCTATTGATCTTCAACAGTGACAAGAAGGTCACATCGGCACCCACGAAGAAAGCAAAAGAAGGGTTATTGACCTACCCTGGTTGAGGTGTCACCTTTGTTTACCACCTCAGTTTTTCACTCCCTCTGGTATTTTTCGGACGAATGGGGCAAAAGGGACAGAAAAATACTCTCTACCGTCTGAACAAGTAACGAAGTACCAAGGGATTGGCTGTTTGGATTTGTACTGTGTGAGATAAAAGGTCGCTGTCTCTATCAACCTTGACAAGGAGCACTCACTGGCCATTAGGCGTCCTCTCAGCCCAAACGGGCGAAGCTCAGAGATGAAAATTTTGAATGTCAACTACTTCTGCGTTGCAATAAATCGTACATGTAAGTTCTCTTTATGCGTGACCCTTGTTTCTGCCCAACACTGTTTGTATTGATTTGCGGAATGCACTTATGTGACTCAACCAAAAATGTTACATATTATAAGGACAACTGGTGAAGTAATGCAAAAGTAACGGCGTTAGTAACGCGTTACCCACTACCGCAACAGTAACGAATAACGTAATGCGTTACTTTTTGAAAAAGTAGTAAATAACGGTAGTGCACTGCAAAATAAAAGTAACTTCCCCACCTATGATTACAGCCTATTCGCCTCGTCGAACTCCGCCGGCTGTCATCTTGTGCCATTGTGAACTCTAAAACATCGACTATTTTTCAGGAATATTCAATCCAATTCGGATTGAACCCGTATTTTGTTGTAATGGCGTCTGACGTCTGCGGTGTTCGATTTCGCTGTACCTTGCGCTAATCCTCTTACTGTGTGAATTCCTTGTGGGCTTTCGGCACAGAACATTTTGTATCGAGCGTGACGTACCGTCAGAATCATCGCGTACGCTATATTAGTACATAAATGGCACGCGGTTGCAAAGCCGCTGGAGCTTGAATGATCGAGAGGTATTTTGGAATATACAAGATACCGCCAAAGAAATCGCCATTCTTTAGCAAAAAGTGTTCATTTTTTCTTAAATACCTGAAACACTGCACCACAGTGAGTGCAGAGCAGCACCTCATGCATGTATATGCGTGTACCAAAGCAGTCACAAATTGCAACGTAACGTTTCTTTTTTTTTGGAAAACAATGAAAACACGGAAAACGTGTCTATAAGGGCGTGAACGGGGAAATACAGCTTTGCAGGGGCATAACGTCTGTCTGCCTATCATTGTCGCTCCGCTGCCAGCGTCGCACTTCAACCTCGCAGGTCTGGGAACTACGGTCCAAGGGATGGCAGCGCCTGTCAGTTGACGATTTCTCGAAGGGAGTTGAACCGTTCTGACTGGAATACACGCGGCGTTACGAGTTGGGCAGAAGGACTTCACTTGACCATGGGCAAGTGTACGTATGAAACGAGTATGTATTGCAGCCCTATCCTAGCAGTTGATATTCGAGTTATAACTTTGTCAACGGTCGTAAAGGTTCCTACTTCGCGTAAGCTGCTCGAGCTTGTCGCTTCTGTCTTGAAAATAAGCTGTGGCGTCTGTTCACTGGCGAGTTTCTGCTCGTGTGTCACGATATTAAATAGTTTGCTCTCGCGTGGTACAGGTGTTTCACAATGGTTTGACAAGTAAGGCTTAACGAATAAGTCCATGCTGGGCAACGTGCGCGCCCTGACGCAAGGGTGGTTTGGTTGTTTCGTTGTTGCTGAGTTGTTTGAATTGCTTCATTTAAAAGGTACGATTGAGACATGTCATCATAACCTAACATGAGATTCCCACAGAGGTGGACACGATAGTCAATGTAATAGCCTCTGCAGCAACGCCGCGCTCATGGGACGTGACAGCATTGAAGCTGAGACGGGGCATGATGGCATTCCTTGGACTCACGTCGACTGTCGACAAACACTGGACGACGGCCTAAGGCCTTCTGGTCAGCTCCATTTGCCTGAGCTTCCCAGTTAAGAGTGCATGAGCATGACAAGAATTCAGGGACACCTCATTTGATGCCGGTTTTGCATTTTAGCTGTCCCAACCATCACAATGTACTGAAAGCCGAGCAAGTCGAGCCCTATTGCACTCGACTTGCGGTACATTGTGCTGCTTGGGGTACGATATGTAGGAAAGCCAGCCTAAAAAGTAATCATGACGTGAGGATGCAAGACACGGAAACGAGGCGCGGGCAGACGAGAAAGGTATTTGTACGTCCGATATCGATAGATATTCTGCGCGGGGCTGCCTACAGCAGATAACCAGATCCTGAGTGAAAATATGCTGAATCAACATTGAGAACATTTACCAAGCTTTTCCGTTGTTGTACAGCTGTTCAGAAATTTCAGCTCCAACTCATAGGGTGTGGAAGTCATTGATTGGCACCTGTAAAGAAGGCCCCTATCCACAATGACAAAGTGTATTTCGGTTTCAGTAAAGCCCCCCTAAACTCAGCCCCAGTCCGCGTATTTTTGTAGCATCTGTTAGTGACCTAACGCGAATTCTATAATGTGTGTACTAACAAGGACGAGTTGAGAGTGACTGGCGTCCAAACACGTTTGTACGCAAAGGCGATAGGGTACGGTATGCTCAAACTTACAATTAATGTGCGTTAGTTTTGCCAGCGTTACGCTGCACGAACGCAGCTGGGGCTCATGGTATACCAGGATACTAGTATACCATAGGCCGCCTCGTCACAGCTGGAACACAAGGGGGAGCTGGATCGGCCCATTTTGTAAAGAAGCAATGGGGTGCGGGCAACGTTGAGACGGAGGCGGTGTAGCAATGATTCGTCCTGACGACTGCAGCGACACGCAGTGAAAAAGGGTCTCAAAGGAGCTCATCGTATACCAGGTTGCTATGCAAAAATAAAACATAAAAAAAGAGTGACGGAGGCCATATGACCTCACAGTTTCCTATTCTACGGTGTATTCTACAAATTACCCCCAGAGTATAATAGGGAGTGTTAGTCGGCCGGTGATAACGTCACCGTTAACTTATCCTGTCCGTCGGAACCAATAACAGATAGAGCTTGACTCAGTCTTATCTGTTGATTAGATTGAGTGCGGTAGGCGCAGTAACCCACTGTGACTCAGGTAGCGATGAACTAACATTAACCAATAGATAGTTTTGGTACACGTACCCTATGGCCTTTGCGTACGAAAGGGATACCGTTGATCGTTGAGGACGCTGATCGTTCTGCGCACCCCCGCAACAGAAGGAGAGCTGCGCACAAGATTACATCACAAAATTCCGCAAAAAGGCCCAGACGTAAAAGCAAGATATCATTAAACACCAGAGCCTGAGGGCAAACAAAGGTTGATCAAAGCTGCTCTGTGTGCCAGTATTCCCTTTCTAGGTTGGTGAGATATAGGGATGGGGCATTTTCCCTTTAACAAACATAAGAGCCAAAATTATCTGACACACTGTTTATCGCCATGCTTTGATGACACAGAAGTATATCGAAGAGTGATGCTAAACGGTAGGAGCAACTTATTATTTACACATGGTAACAACCCAGTCGAAAAATACGACAAGAGGAATACGACAGATGACAAGGCTGTCGTATTTTGGGACCCTGTCGTCTGTCGTGGCTTGTCGTCTGTATTTTGTCGTGGCTTGTCGTCTGTAGTTTGTCGTGGCTTGTCGTCTGTATTTTGTCGTGGCTTGTCGTCTGTATTTTGTCGTGGCTTGTCGCCTGTATTTTGTCGTTCGTACTGTGTCGTGATTTGTCGTCTGTACTGTGTCGTGGTTTGTCGTCTTTTCGTTGTAACTGTGACTGTTGTGTGCTTCTGCATGGGCCCTGTCCAATCTTGTAAATTTGTAAAAATCATTGCTCGTTGTGTCTGTTTTCGCTGGTTGCGACAGCATTTGTGTTGTTTCAGATAACGTACGTATAGCGTGAGTCATGCACAGCGTACGCGGCAGAGCAGACACAAAAACGAGTTTTGGTATGCCGTTCTGCTATGCTTTATTATCCTTCAGCTCCAGGATCTTCATTCAGGAGTAGCTTCTTTACCTGAAAAAAAAAAAAGGAACAGAGAAGGCAAGTTAGAAATGAGGCCTGCCAGTAACCAGCATAAACCAAATACCATTTGGTGAACCCCACTCAAGCAAAACCTTGTTAACTTGTTATATGCAGTCTACACTGGAAGGAAAAAGACGGATCGGTGGTTCAATTTGTGGTTCATCAACATATTGTAACCATGCGTTAGCATTTTACGATCATGTGGTAAAATACGTTTTTAAAAACTCGCTTAAACCCGTGTTTTGATCCCTGACTCTTCATGAAATGCTTGGTGTGCAAATGTTTTCCACTTTAAGTGCCATGAATCCTGAATAGGTTTTTAAATTGCAAATTTTAACCCCCTGAATTGTAAAAAAAAATGTTCATGCTTCAGGGATTATCGAAACACTGACAAGCTATGACACACAAGCACTAAACAGGAAAATGGGAGCAACAGCAAACACATAACATTTGCTGGGGCAACGTAGCACTTCAAAGAAAAGTGCAATGCTTTCACAGTAACGAAAATGTGCGCAAGTTTTACATACTCCTTACCATTTTAACGTCGGAGATCCGCACACTTCTGTGCAAGGTAGCGTACCAGTTGTTTGTGCCGCTTTGGTGCTTCTTCTGTGCTGCACCCCTTTGACAGCAGGTAATGCCAAAAGGCAGCTAGAAGAAACAATGCAAAATTTGAATTTCAATTTCATTTCACTACTCAAATGTAGTGAGAACAGTGCAACAGGAAATGCGATGTCCAACTCACTTTAAAAATCCCTGGCATACTCCAAAAGTAAATTAGCAAGCCATGCATAGCAAAGTGTAGACACAAGGGAACTGCATGTACTCACATGACATGCAGGTCACCTTTACTGGTGACAACTGTGGGTAGACTGCTGTCTTTCCTTTCGAAACATCTTTATTGGATTGCTTCCCTGTGACACTGCGTTGTGCAAGTGTCTCGTTTCCCCACAGTGCAACAGCGAGACGCTGCGAGCGTCTGCTGGCTGCTGCATCAGGTGTGTCCATGTGTCGGAGCTCACAAAGATGCCCTCGCCAAGTTGTACCTATGCCATATCAGAGGAACAGGTATTACCAAAGTGATAAAAGAAGTTAAAACAAGAGACTCATGTGCTGGCAGAACAGCGAAAGAGTAACATACGCGTACAAATAGAAGATGCTGAGATAACCATTAAGACAGTCCAAGCAAATTCATGATATTATTTAAAGTTGACAAAGACTCAGTGAGTTTTATATAGTGTGATTACGACCTCCGTGTGTGTTAATAGCGGATGTGCGCAATTTTAGTACTGTACAGTTTTGACTGATTAATTGATTGATTGATTTGTAAAAGAAAAAAATGGAGATGTTAGTCCCGAGCCACTCGGGACTGGCTACTCCAGGACACGTTATTCAGAAAAGAAAGGGAAACTACACAAATCAGTGTACAGTTTTTCTTCGCTGTTAATTGTACATTTCTCATAGTTTCACACTGTAGTATATTATGTAGCACTGTTCTTCACGGTTTCATACCACTGTCATTCACTGATGTCATTGTACATACCCATCAGATCAATGTAATACATTTTCCTTTGCATATAAATGATAATAAAATAAACGTTGATAGTAATAAAGTGTGTATGTAAGTATGTAAGTGTATGTAGAGTGTGTGTAAAGCTAGTAGGAGCTTGAATCCACAGATCCAGTTTCTGATCAAGTGTGTTACTGATTACAACATACTCATATTGTGCTCTCGTCAACCTGCCAACGCCTTGTTGAGATAGTCAGGCAAAGCCATTCCCATGTTGGTGTTGAGTAATTGGTAGCACACATGAACAGAAATCAGAGAGCTGTCAGTTCAAGTCTCCATCACAACTCAACCGCTCCCCCAATGCCCTAACTAATAGCAGTGCTGCTTGGGACAGAGGTTTACAAAACACCAGGTTGGCATATACTTATTGAACCGACGTCATACTAGTGAAAATAGGCAGACTCCATTAGAAACGGCAGCCTGGGCTTCTTATGCACCCGCGGTTGTCAGCTGCCATCGGCCTCGTGGTTGTCGCACAGATGGAAAAATATGTCAACCTGAAGCTCCGCAAACTTTTGTCCCAAGCTGTACATAACCTTACCCATGACTGAAGTGTGCTGTAGGTACTGTAGATACAGTGAAAATTTGGAGTTAAAATAGATACATAAATAAATGATAAAATAGCGTAGATGCAGGGAAGCTGGTGGACAGAATCCACGAAGAACGAAGCCTGAGCATAAATAAGCATTCAGCAACTAATTCTGTTATCAAAGCCGAGACACAATGAAAGGCACTGCATCCAATGAACTCAACGCATACCTGGTGTTGCGACACGAGTTTCCCTGGGCCATTCACTAATGCAAGAGCCTCTTTGCGTCCTCCAATAATGGTCAGCGGACGCCGAGCAACCTTTTCTTCCCGCATACGACCTGGTTCTTGAAACGATTCTCAAAAGTCACAACGGACAGTTAATCCGTCAAACCCATTAACGTGTCTCCAACGTGTGCGCAAAAGCAGGTCACGGTCGGATCAGCTGCCTTTCTTCCCTCGGACAAAGAGGCCACCTCCAGACTGGAGACGACCATGGAGCCCAGACGACAGTGATATGTACAGAACTGATAAGTTTAAGCCAAAGTGCTTTTATTGTTAATGAAGTGAGTGCACTATTGTATGTAACGGCCACGGCCGCTGGAATGCTTTATAAGGAGCGGACTCTCCCGTTCGCTCTGTCTGTTCTCTGCAACCCGTCGAAGATGCAATAAACCACTGTTTTGTTGTTTGAGTCGGATCCCTGCCTGGCCACCTCCCCGTCACATCACCGCTCGGACCCCGAGACGCAACAACTGGATGGCAGCGTCGGGATAGACCTCGCTGGACCGCAAGTCGTCGCATGGGTGAGTGCACCGCTTTCCTTGTCAGATCTCTACCAGACGGTGAGGAAGCAGTATAGGCAAATTCTGTTAGCTATTTTGGTTAGGAAGCACGAAGTTCAGCTTCAGCCCAAAAGTATAGCGGGGAATTTGGCACTCTAGAGAGGAACCATGGACTTAAGCAAATTGCGGGTACCAGACTTGTTACTTCTGCTAGAAGAACTTGGAGGTAGCGCTGGGCAGGCAAAACGAAAACCCCAAATCATTGAGCTTATCCGGGGAATTGGAGCCGATGATGAGGAACTAACGGAATGTTGGCAGTTGATCCTTGAAAGAAAAGAGAAGGAAGAAGCTGCAAAACAGGAGCGCGTTAAAAAGGAAAAACGCGATCATGAGCTCACTGTGAAAAGATTGGAGTTAGAGAGACTCAGGTTGGAGGCTGAAAGTTCCGGACGTGTTGTAGGCAGAAGCGCGAACAGTGAGCGAATCAAAATCAAAGATCTGCTACAATCTTTCAAAGTCGGGGAGGACATTGGTCTGTATCTCGTCAATTTCGAGCGCACGTGTGAGAAAGTAGGTTTCGAGCGCGATGTCTGGCCTCAGAAACTCCTCACTCTATTGCCCTGTGAAGCCGCGGATGTCATAGCTCGGCTAAGTAAAGAAGACGCCGCTGTCTATGCCAAAGCGAAAGACGCTCTGTTAAAGAAATACCGCTTGTCTACCGAAGCCTTTCGGCAGCGATTTCGCACGTCTAACAAGAAGCCAGACGAATCATTTCCAGAGCACGCGTACAGGCTGAAGGCAAACCTGCTAGAGTGGCTTAAGAGTGCAGAGGTACACGGCGACCACGATAAGGTTATCGAATGTATAGCTTTAGAACAGTTCTATCGCTGCCTCCCCGAAGCGACCATGTTTTGGGTTCAGGATCGCATGAAAGAGGTAGATGTGCAAAAAGCCGCAGAACTCGCGGAGGAGTTCGCAGCCCGTCGTAAAGCGCAGACAGTGAGCACGCTGTCGTCTAAGGGATCGCTGGAAAGCGAGAAGGAAAGCCTAGAATCAGGAAAGGTTCATAGGAAAAAGTTTCATTCCGGGCGTTTCGGAAAAGGTCAGGAAACAGCTAAGCGAAACGGCAGCGAGGCACGACTGACGCCTGCTACGTCAGAAAACAGAGGCCAGTCTAACAGAGAGAATACGAGGGTATTCGAGTCTAGGAGACGTGACGTTTGCTACGTTTGTAACAAACCAGGCCACTATGCTGGAAGCTGCCCAAATAAAGTAGTGTTTTCCTACGTCAGTAGCAGCGCCGAGAACGCAAAATTGCTCGAACCGTACCTGCGGGACATGACTGTAAATGACAAACCGTGCCGTGTACTACGTGATTCTGCCGCTACGATGGACGTTGTCCACCCATCGTACGTAGAAAAGGAAAACTACACTGGGGAATGTGCCTGGATTAAACAGGTCGTGGAAGAACACAGCGTGTGTCTTCCGTTAGCAAGAGTTACCATTAAGGGTCCATTCGGAACACTGGTGACAGAGGCGGCAGTATCGAGAAACCTCCCTCAGGCGTATCCCTACTTGTTTTCGAACAAATCTGTGCAGTTGCTAAAGGACCGTGCTCAGTGTTTTTCAGATGAGCTTGTATTGGCTTTAACTCGCTCTAAGGCAAGAGAGCTCGCGTCGAAAATGGAGTACGATGCAGTTCCAAATCAGACGGCACAGGGAGACCCGATAAATTCCGATAGTCTGGGTGCGGGTGGCGCCGATAAAGGAACTTCGGGAAGGGACGAAAATCGCGCCCGTGAAGAAATTGCGCAGGAGGCGACGGACGCGAATGTACAGCCCTTCGAAGGCAACTTCCTATCGCCAGTATCGAAGAATTTTGAAATTCTTGCAAACGTAAATGCGGAAGCTTTCGCCAAGGAACAGGAGTCTGACCCAACGCTTATCGAGCTGCGTAACAGCATCAAGGAAGGTGTAGCAAGGAAAAATATTAAATTTTTCGAACGATCGGGCCTTCTATACAGACAGTATCAGGACCGGAATGGTAGGACTTTTGATCAATTGGTGGTTCCGCAGAAATACCGTGACGACCTCCTTCACATAGCCCACTCAGGGTCATGGGCTGGGCACTTAGGGATTCGTAAGACTAAGCTCCGCTTGGTGCAGGAGTACTATTGGCCCATGTGCTGGAAGGATGTGGAAATGTTTGTAAGGTCGTGCGACACATGCCAACGCGTAGGTAAATCGGGCGACAAGAAGAGAGCCCCGATGCAACTGGTCCCCATTATCACAGAACCATTCAAGCGTCTAGTGATAGATATCGTAGGACCACTTCCCGCCACAAAGTCAGGTTTCCGCTACATTCTTACTGCGCTCTGCCCTGCAACTAAGTTCCCGGAGGCAGTGCCTCTCGTAGAAGTAAAATCTACGACTGTTGTTGACGCACTTCTCAGCATATTTGCGCGCGTCGGCTTCCCATCAGAGATCCAATGTGACAACGGGAGCGTTTTCACCAGCTGTCTAACCACTACCTTCTTGGAAAAATGTGGAATTAAGCTGATTCACAGCTCGATATATCATCCCCAATCGAATAGCGTGGAACGCGTTCACGGAGTGTTAAAGCGCGTATTACGGGCGTTGTGCTTTGAAAACAAA
The DNA here is from genome assembly GCF_037126465.1 of Ornithodoros turicata. Lineage (NCBI taxonomy): Eukaryota > Metazoa > Arthropoda > Arachnida > Ixodida > Argasidae > Ornithodoros > Ornithodoros turicata. Next base: position 161,138,403 of record NC_088201.1, on the reverse strand, counting down.
AAGGACTGGGAATCGTGCCTCCCGGCGACTATGTTCGCACTACGCACAGCTCCGCACGAAACAACCGGCTTCAATCCAGCAGAGCTAGTTTATGGCAGGAACCTAAGATCGCCATTGCGCTTATTGAGGGAATCTTGGGAAGGCCAAGGAGAGGACCCGACGGTCGTCGAGTACGTTCTGAATCTCTTAGAACGATTGAGTCACGCTAAAGAAGTTGTTGAGCAAAACATGAAAGCGGCTCAGCAAAGAGCAAAGAGATATTATGACAGGACGGCCAGGAAGCGAGTGTTCGCAACAGGAGACAAAGTAATGCTGTTGAAACCCGCAAAGCAAAACCGACTAGACGTGCAATGGGAGGGACCCGCCAATGTAGTGCAAAAGATTTCAGACACCAACTACGTGGTTGAGCTAGGAAATCGTCGGAAATCAGTAAAGGTGTACCACTCTAACCTCATGAAGCCGTACCGAGAGCGTGAGGTCATTGTTAATCTCAGTTTAAATGTTTCCGAGGAAGTGGCTCCTGAGATTCCCACTGTCGATGACACCAGAGAACTCACAGTCGAGGAAATTGTATGCTACGCGCGTTTAGGAGAATCGCTCGAACCGATGCAGGTAGCTGACCTTAAAAGGATTGTACATGACTTCAAAGGAGTCTTTTCGGAAAAGCCAGGCAAAACATCGGTTACAATCCACGACATTCAGCTCACTAGCAATGAATCGATTCGATCTAAGCCGTATCGAATGTCGCCCAGACAAAAGGACATTATGGAGGTCGAAATCAAACGCATGCTACAACTCGGGGTGATTGAACGAGGTGAAAGTGACTACACCTCGCCAATGATATTGGTTGAAGTCCCAGGAAAGGATCCCCGGCCGTGCATTGATTATCGGCGACTTAATGCGATAACCCGGGACGAGATATACCCAATCCCCAACATCGAGGACAGGGTTGAGACCGTGAGCAAAGCTAAGTTTATTTCGACCTTAGACTTGGTTAGGGGCTACTGGCAGGTGCCACTAACGGAGAGGGCCCGCCGGTATGCCGCCTTTGTCTCTCCCTTTGGTACCTTTCGTCCCACAGCATTAGCATTCGGGCTCAAAAATGCTCCCTTTTGCTTTTCGAAGCTGATGGATAACATCTTGGACGGTCTAAGCAGCTTCGCTCTGCCGTATCTCGACGACGTGGCTATATTTTCAAATACCTGGGAGGAACATGTAGAGCACCTCAGGGAGGTTTTGAGTCGTCTGCAGCAGGCTGGACTAACCGTGCGACCAAAGAAATGTCAACTGGGAAGCGCGGAGGTGACCTATCTGGGTCACGTTGTTGGTCAGGGCTACCGCCGTCCTTCTGACTTGAAGATTAGCGCTGTAATAGATTTCCCGCAGCCCAAAACTAAGACAGACATACGGGCATTTTTAGGCCTCGCTGGCTATTACCAGCATTACATTTCTAACTACTCTCAAATTGCTAGTCCACTAACGGATGCCCTTCGAAAAACAGCCCCTTCAAAGGTGGAATGGGACGAAAGTAAGGCGCAGGCTTTCCAGGCCCTAAAGGAGGCCCTAACTCGCAAACCGGTACTCGCTACACCGGACTACAACCGCACTTTTATAGTGCAGTGTGATGCAAGCGACCGTGGCATAGGAGCCGTCTTGTGCCAACTTGACGATCGCGGGCGAGAGCGGCCAGTTCTCTTCGTTAGCCGTAAGTTGACTGCGCGCGAAGAGGCGTACAGCGCCTCGGAGAAAGAGTGCGCGTGTCTCGTATGGGCTGTACAAAAGCTTGAGTGCTACCTGGCAGGGACAAAATTCATAGTCGAGACAGACCATTGTCCTCTGACCTGGTTGCAGAGCATGTCGCCAAAGAACGGACGTTTGTTACGTTGGTCTCTCATACTCCAACAGTACAGCTACGAAATACGCTACAAAAAGGGGAGCCAAAATGGAAATGCCGACGGCCTGAGCAGAGGCTTTTAGTTCACTGGATGAGCTCAAGAACGCTTACCAATTTTCAATTGTAAATACCTACTTCTTTGTGTTTCTATCATGGAGTGCTCGTCTGGTGCCAGCGATTTGTGAGGGCGTAGTTCCTCTTTTGTGTGCAAGGGTTATGCTCATTGTTAAGTAGCTGAATTGAGGGCATAAAGAAATTAGATGTACATATTATCAGAGTTAACACTGTCTGGTGTGATCGGGCTTTGGATAGCGGGGCACTTATTTGTGCACGCACGTGTGGTTCGGTGTGTTTGTTTCGCACACTGCTGTCTATTGTTGTATCCAGAGCTATACTTCTTCATCAGAGCCCTTTCAAGTCCAAGACTTCAACGTAGGAGTGTCCCTGTTTCGTCATGCACTGAAGACATCTGTCCGTCCTTCAGCGGGAAGCAAAGTGGCACGTGGAGCTGGACGCACTGGTTGAATCCAAGGCATCATGACGTCCATCATCATAGTGGAGCAGCGCAAGTAACTGCTCCCCATCGTGATGACCACCGGCGGGGGAGGAGTTGTTGCGACACGAGTTTCCCTGGGCCATTCACTAATGCAAGAGCCTCTTTGCGTCCTCCAATAATGGTCAGCGGACGCCGAGCAACCTTTTCTTCCCGCATACGACCTGGTTCTTGAAACGATTCTCAAAAGTCACAACGGACAGTTAATCCGTCAAACCCATTAACGTGTCTCCAACGTGTGCGCAAAAGCAGGTCACGGTCGGATCAGCTGCCTTTCTTCCCTCGGACAAAGAGGCCACCTCCAGACTGGAGACGACCATGGAGCCCAGAGGACAGTGATATGTACAGAACTGATAAGTTTAAGCCAAAGTGCTTTTATTGTTAATGAAGTGAGTGCACTATTGTATGTAACGGCCACGGCCGCTGGAATGCTTTATAAGGAGCGGACTCTCCCGTTCGCTCTGTCTGTTCTCTGCAACCCGTCGAAGATGCAATAAACCACTGTTTTGTTGTTTGAGTCGGACCCCTGCCTGGCCACCTCCCCGTCACATCACCGCTCGGACCCCGAGACGCAACACTGGCCATCCTCTGTGGTTGTCGGCTGAAATCGCTCCTGAGGGACGAAAAGACCTGAAAGAATAATGTGTAGCACTTTACGTATGACTTGAAAACATACATGCATTTCACCAGAATATGGCCACATGCAAGTGCTTTGATTAAAATGCATAATTATCACAATAGTGCACCTTTGGTGGGACGGATGCTTGTCTGTTGATCACGCGCACCTGAAAAAAAAAAGTTCTGTCATTGAAATTGAAAATATGTGCCAGCAACCTGCGGTTGTCAGTTGCCATCGGCCTCATGGTTGTCGCACAGATGGAAAAATATGTCAACCTGAGGCTCCGCAAACTTTTGTCCCAAGCTGTACATAACCTTACCCATGACTGAAGTATAGCATATGAGACTAATACGGTGAAAGTTGTGTTAGGCGTGCAGTCTTACCAGTTGTCACGGAGGGGACACTAATAACATGCAGAGCTGAGGCCGGTTGCACCTCGGTTGCACTGCGTACACTCTGGCTCACCCCATCCACTGTTGTTCACAAACGGATATCTTTAAACGTGTACAAGTCATTATCGCACTTAGCTATTCACTATCAAGCAGCTTAAAGCAAACTCAAAGTAGGCTATTCTTCATACTTTTCATTGCGCTTTGTGTACAATTCGTCATCCTGCCTAATAAACATATGGTAACAAAAAAAAAAGAGGTTCGTATCTACAAGCTTACTAGTTATCACAGCTGGGCTGCTGTTGGAACCGGAAGCTGGGGCTGGCAGCGTCGTGGTCGCGTTGTGCCTGTCATGACTAGCGTCTGGCACTGTTATTTGTAAAGGAACTTTTTAGATAAATAATTACAGTTTGCAGAGAAAGTTGACCAGTATGAATGTGGCCTTTGACTGCATGACTACACCCCTACTGGGGTAATAAGTCTGGCATGAACCATTACCAGTCATTGCATTTGAAGCTCCTAGGAGGGATATCGGGGGAGACTGTACCACTGCTGTCCGGCACGCTTGTTCACATAGAGGGGACACTGCTGATAATAAGGAAGCATTTTAAACATACGTATCAATACAATAACACGGAGCTACGAAGTTACATAATTTTAAAACTAATCAGAGCTAGGTGTACCAGCTTAAGAATTTTTTGGCACTGCTTTTGTCTGCATGCAAAAGCAACTTAGCAGACTTGTTCAAACATTGACAAGATCATCTTACTCTGTGCCACAGGATGTGGGGTTGTCGTGTATGGTTGCAACCGTGCAGGGCTGACACAGCCCTTCTTCGAGTTCTTCACTGCTTCTTGCAAATTAAAATGTTTTGTTCGGCGTAATTCATTTACATTATGAACCAATATAGGTAGTAATTAATTACTTGTGATACTAATTAGTTGTATTCACGATGGACCACAAATCCTGAATTTTTACAGGTCGTGAGTGTATGTAGTTTCACAAATAAAAACGTAGTTTTCCTCACCACCTTCAAATATCTTTGAGCAGAGTGCCTTTTGTAGTTTCCTGGTGAGATCAGTCAATGTGGCGACTTCTCCCTGCAAGCGTTGAACTTCCTTTTCCAGTTCTTGGACTTTATTCCGCTTTGGGGGCCTGTTCTCCAGACCAGCAGAACAAAACATGTGTGCTTCTGTTGACCTTTTTGCGTGACTCCTCGCCTGTTTGTCAATCTTTGCTTGAACACGTGCAAAACTTCTGTTAGCGTACACAGCGCACGAACGCCGCGCGCACACAACAGCCACCGCTCCTAGCCAACTTAAATGTGCAAAAGCAGCGCAGCATTCTTTTAAACAACAACGAAAAAGTTTTTCACTCCTACCTTCTTCCTCACTTGGACGTCAACTGCCGAACGTGGCTTCTGAGGTGCTTTACACCTGTTCTTCTGCAAGGTGCTCATCTCCTCTTCTGTTTCTGCAATTTACGTATTTCGAAACATGTACGCGATGATGTGTCTGACCCAAAAAAGTTCCGTAATATCTACTGCTCTTACCTGTCATATGTAAGATATAAGCCTTGTAGAAACCAGGACACGTCGAATCGTCCTCTTCCCAATAAGCATCAGAAAGCTTACGCTTGTCAAAATCGTCGATGTCCACTGGATCGAAGTTGACAATCGCGTCATGCGTAACCACATGCTTCTTTTGTTCGTCTTCATATTGAATTAAAAGAAACATAGCGGCAGGCGAGAACAAAAAACCGAGAAAGAAGAAAAGCACGTGTACCTCAGCCGGGCAGAACTATGGAGGAAGTGGAAACTGCCGCTATGGGACCGTCCAGGGTTGGCCACACTTGGCTAGAGCTGTTACTATAGAGGGCGCAAAATTTGAGCCGCGAAAAAAGTAGTAACTCAAAAGCTGCAGAAATAAATACACGTACCCATGGAGTCTTGCGACCTTTTATTAAATTGTGCAGTTACCCAGACGTCCGAGACGTTATGAACCGTCTCTTTCGCTAAATGCACAATGCTGTACAAGAACCAAGATCTGTGTACTGCGTAACACTTCCAAAAAAGAGAGAAAAAAAAAACTCAATTATACCGTCGACCCCCGTTTATCCGGACTTCATTTATCCGGATCCCGCTGTATCCGGACAAAAGGCACGGGAACGGATTTTCCTCCATGTATTTTGTTCTCGTTTATCCGGACTTCAGCTTCCGGACTCGGACAAGAATTCCAGGGAACGAAAGTCGAAAATTCTTGTAATCTAGCTTCAGTTATCCGGACTACCGTGAGTAAGAGGAGACACTGACCCCGCTTCGTAACCCTTTTCGCTGTGTTGGGGTTATTAGGGACCTTAGGATACGTTAGGGACCTACATTCCTCCGTAGGGGAGACAACCGTGCACGATGACCCCCTTTTCTATTTGTGTGCGTTGGGTCACGTTGACCAGTCGAGTCATTTGGAAATATCTCAAGTAACTGTCCGGTTCTAGAGGGGAAAACTCCAACCCGAGGGCCTGCTGCTTACGGCCCGTTGGCTGATGAAGACATTCCCCTCGCTGAGCTGCGATCCCTGATGCAGGGGCTCACTGCTACTGCCGTAGATGATGCTGCGGTTTCTGACTACGTTGACGTTGATAAGGATGATGACGCGTGTGCAGCTATGACTGATGACGGTGTGACTGCTGCTGTTGCCTCCGATGATGTGCAGCAAGACGGTGCCGGTTACGCCAGTGAGAAACAAGGCTCCGACATTGGCACTTTGCGTCCGCACTGACATTCTTTGAGCAGCACAACACCGTGGCTCAACTGTATGCAATTAGCAAAAGTTTGCAGGAATCGAATGCCTACACTACTATGTAACAGCTGTCATTGACGAGACTTGTGTTTTATTTAAACCTTGCTCTGTAGGACGTTTCTATGCGGTCGTTTCATTTATCCGGATGCCCCGGTATCCGGACGATTTCGCCGGGAACGGCACCGTCCGGATAAACGGGGGTCGACTGTATTAATTTCCAAATAACCTAACTCAGCTTCCGTTATCGTTCACAGCTTCGTTTCGCTATAGCCAAACAATTTCACATATTATCCTATGTATATGACATTTTACTTCCCGTCCGTCGTTTCTGCATCGGCAAATTTCTTTGGTCTACTTTGGTCTACTACTTGGTCTACTCGGAACGTTTCTTTTTGTCAGTTCTCATTTGTTATAGAAATTACTCGAAGTTTATGGCATGCAAATATATGGGGGCAAAGAACAGCTTTTTCGCTATTTTGCCATGAAAATGAACAAAGTTGTCGCACACGTCGGTTTTCTTTTCTCGTCCACGCCGTCCATTACGTCCATTACCGATTACCATCCATTGTGGGTGCACCAACAATCCATCCACCCATCCATCATCATTACAATCATAAGATCGTAGAGTTGTTGTAGTTGTGTGCATTTGGCCATCTATCCGAAGAATATGAGTCATCTTGCCACTCCGTCTGGTTATAATACATAGAGAAAATATCTGCTCGTACGACAGTACAGTGACTCTCTTGCTCTGCAACAGAGCGCTGGAACTGCAGCCCATATTTCTTTGTTCGACCTGTCACCTTCGCAAAACAATGACCACGCAACCAACCAAGCGGTACCTCCGGTATCTGGAACCCGGAGTGTCGTGTCATATTCCCAAGGAGACTCTGCACAACCAACGCGTCAGACAACCTGAGGAAAGGGGTACGAACAGTGGTAGCAGACCGTGCGACGAGAGCGAGCGTCAGATAGACGTGCTAAACGATGTCAACGAAAGTGATGTTCACCCATCGACTGACAGTGAAACGCGGCCAGGTAATGACAGCCAGGCCCGAGAAAGTGACGCAGCGAATGTTGAATATTCCGATTTTCAACCTTATGTGAGTGGCAATGACGGCGAGAATTTATCGCCCTCGGACGAGGAAAGCGATGTTAGCTCTTCCTTAGATGACAGTGAGGTGAAAAGCTTTTTTGAAAAGTGCTCAAACGAAACCTTGCCAAACCAGGCAATAACAAAGGCCCAAGCACTGCTGCTTATTCTGTCTTACGTTGTGCATGCTGGATTGTCATGGTCGCAAGTGGAAGGCCTCTTGAAGCTGATAAATACCCTGTGCGGTGCAGACGTGGTTCCAGACACGAAATACCTCTTTCGAAAGCTCTGGCAGGACCGCATGAAATCGCTGAACATGCATTTCTTCTGTCCCACTTGCATGGGCTACCTCGGCCTAAAAACAACGAACAGCAAGTCCCAAAGATTCACCTACACAGAGTGTCAGACATCGCACAGAATGCAGCAACTGATCAGCAAAGGGAACTTCTTCCTAATTTTTGACTTGAAACGTCAGTTGTACGATGTTATAGGACGTCTCAGTCAGTATTTGTACGAGACACTCACGAAACTTCGGCCAACTGCCTACGGGGTGTACAGAGACATCACAGATGGACGCATGTACAAAAGCATCAGACATCGGCTGTGCATGAAGTGGTGTGATATTACACTCACTCTGAACACTGATGGGTCCCCAGTGTTTCAGTCCGGAAAATCCAGCATGTGGCCAATCCAGCTGCTTCTTAACGAACTGCCCTTTGACATACGCTTTCACGAACTCATCGTTGGAGCACTGTGGTTTGGGAGACAGCACCCTCCAGCACACCTGTTCATAAAGACTTTTGTCGACGCAATCAACGACATCGGCAGCATACCCTGCCAGCACGCTGGCAGAACAATGATGTCACATGTTTATGCTGTATGTTGCTGTGTGGACTCACCAGCCAGAGCAGCCTTATCAAACATGAAACAATTTAATGGGTACTTTGGGTGCTCCTGGTGCCTTGAAGAAGGAACTGTTGTTGACGGTAAGTTACCTACTGCCTTACTGATCTCTTCCTCTGAAACAAATTATGTACTTTAGATTCTAGAAAGTATCTTGATCACTATTCCCTCTGTTTGTGAATTGCTCCATTTTGCTTCAGTGGCTTATGAATAGGGTTCCTCGTCTTCAGGCTTTATGATATTTCCAATTCGGGGGACAAGAATCTGGTGATATTTTCACACATGAATTGGGTAGAAAGTGGGTGCTTCCTCCCCCTTCCACAAATCATTGGGTTTTACCGAGTGAAACTGAATTCAGCTGATTCAGGCTACTATTGTGATAACCAGTCGCAGAGCTGCAATTTTTGTTGTTTCGTGATTACAACACACAAGCTTTGCAGCGTACAAAAGCTCAGATGCCACGTACCTGTTATACATACCAGCACTGCATTCTTCATTTACCTATCTGCTTACATAATAGTTTGCATCCGAAGCAATCATTGGTGCATGTCATTTGCGCATGTGCCCATGTGCCCATGTCATAATGACAGTTCCCACGTGTACTAATAAAACTTCATGTTGGAGTGTGAGTTTTTCTCTTTGTAGTGAGGATTCTAATCAGCACTTTTTTTAGGTGTTCTTCGTTACATTCCAAGCAGGAGCCCAGCCCCAGCACGTACACACAGGAGCCTACTGAACGACATGCAGGAAGCATTCCAACGAGGAGTGCCATCTCACGGAGTAAAAGGGCCATCACCACTGATTCAGTTGCCAGGATTTAATCTTGTATGGTGCGTGCCTCCTGATGTCATGCACTGTGTGCTTGAAGGTGTGACACGGCAGCTAACAGAATTATAGCTGTCTGCTGTTGGGCAGGCATATTACATTGGACGGCATATCCGTGAGTTGGATGACAGCATTTTGAAGATGAGGCCAATGTCGTTTTGTCGGCTCCCACGACGGCTGAGTGACAGGGCACACTGGAAGGCAACCGAATCGATGTACTGGTTGCTCTTCTATTTGTTGCCATGTTTGAGGGGAGTACTTCCCACTGCGTACTTCAACCACTTTACAATGCTTTGCCAGGCCGTGTTTACTCTCCTGCAAGCATCTGTAACAGATGCCAACCTCGAGGAGGCGGAGGAGCTCCTCTCGTCGTTCGTTGCCAGGGTGTACACATTATATGGAGCCAGCGCTGCAACCTTCAATGTGCACCAGCTTCTTCATATCACAAAGAGTGTGGAGATGCTGGGCCCATTGTGGGGTACCTCGACCTTCCCATTTGAGAACGGAAATGGGCAACTTGTAAAGCTAGTGAAGGCTGTGCAAGGTGTGCCCCTCCAGATTGCGGAGCGCTGCATTATGAAATCATGGCTCAGCACAGCAGCTAAGTTTGTGCAACTGTCGCCTTCACTGCAGTCGCGGAAAAGCGATATTGTCAACGCGCAGACAATTGTGCAAATACAAGCCTGTGTACTTGGTGCGCCATTGCTGTCAATGCAAGTCAGCAGTTCAGTAGAGGAACTCTTCATTGAGAAGTACGGAAGAGTGCCAAGCATGACCCACTATTCTCGTTTTGCTGCCAACGCTGTGAAGTTTCATACGATATCGTACGCGCGAGCCACGAAAAAATGATCTTCCTGCGTGAAGATGAGAGACGGCAGCTACTGTCTGCTTTCTGACATTTGCTCAGCATTATTGGAGACTCGGAAGATTCTTCTTGTCTGCGAAGAGATCATCTTGTCAGAATGCAGATTCCCAAATGTGAAATATATGCATCAGTGCTATTGCCCTCCTCCGGGAAGAAACCTCAAGTTGTATTCGCAAGATGATGTGTCTGCTCAGTGCGTGTTCTTTGAAGGAGCAGACGCCTGTTATGTGTGCGAGATTCCAAACACATACAGGGTTGACTGACTGGCACAGTGGTGGTGCAATTGATGCAATACATGTGTGTGTATGTGTTTGTGTCAATAAGAACCTGACGAGTGGGAAGCAGAATCGGTTATCTTTTTGCCACACTGGCTTGTGCTGAACATTTCTTTTTGCCCATCATTTTTATTTGTTTCATCAACTACTTCCGTGGCATATCAAAGTGCTTTTTCTTGAATGTGCAGTTATATTCAGCTGTATTACAGAGCATCCTAGTATACTTCTTTGTATTGCATGCATTGTACCGTTGCCTTTCTTGCAAGTTGTTTCTCTCCTTGATGTGCCCATTCTTTATGCTTGCATTACTTGGCTTCCTAGCATGCACTGTCAATTTCGTTATGCGATGGTAGGAATGTCCTCTACTGCTGCCACTGATGCGGCGCATCCTTTCTGCCTTTCTGGGGTGGGCGGCGCAGAAATCGGAACTGTAACTGTGCCGGAACCACAAGTTACTACCTACTGTTGTTTCCTGGGACATAATTGAATAAGTCAAAGTTGTTTTTAAACCGCTGATTAAAAAAAAAAGAAAACTGAAGCAGGTACCTATTAACCAGTGCAGGTATAAGCCCTGCAGTTTCCTGCTTTTGAACCAGTACATCAAGCACAGTAAAGCACTAATTATTGTGCACTAAATTTAACACGGTGTCCCCCAACATAGAAGCCGCCAGGGAAAGGAGACGAGTGGCATGGCAGCACGTGGTGTGTCGTGGGGCACAGGATGCCAGATTTTGGCAGTAGGTGGCAATCTATGCCTGAAGCAATCTTCCTTTAAAATCTTGACTCTTTTTTTCCCTATCGTAAAGTGCTATAAAGCCTGACTTCATTAAAAGCAAATTCACATTCGTGTATTTCAGTACAAGTCGTGTTTCGTCCCTAATGTCACCACCTTGAAGATAGTAATAGTGAACTGATTTTAGCTGGTTTGAAAGCTTTATTTTCACTGTTTGCCAGTGCCGGATTTAGACGGGGCACTTGCCCCGGGGCCCCACCAGTAATGATCTTGTCCAAGCGAAATGTGGTTTGCATGCCTCAAACGTATCCCTGAAACGGAAACTTGGCAAAAATGTGTCCTCCGTCCACGCATATGTCGACCCCAAATAACACATTGGATAGACATAGAATACACGACGGAGCCCCCACAGCACAGTGCCCCGGGGCCGCCACCACTGTAAATCTGGCACTGCTGTTTGCTCTCGACCAAAACCGAACTTTAAAAAAGGGTATTGTTTCCAGTCATTGCTAAGAGGTGTAGAAAAATCAGTCTGTACAATTGAAACATGGACTTTCATCTAAGCATACGTTTTTTTGGCATTTTAGTGCCTTTTATTGGCACAAACGACTAGTATGGTTTTAATACGAGGCTACTAGCTGTTATCGTGTACTTGTAGGTGTATGCGCTGGCATTGCGTAGCACAGACGCAGCATCTATTTCAACACATTGTCAATAAATTGACTGCATTTACAATGATCAAACAACTCAAAGGAGGTGCCAAAACAATGGAGGGTCATGTTTAGCAAGTACTCATGGCAGGAGTGTCTGTCATCACTGGAAGTATATATGGCGATGAAAGTTTTTGTAGTGATGATGAAATTTTTTTCATAATGAGAGCAAGACTTAACCACACCACAGGAAGCTTTGTTGTCACGACAAAGATGTTTGTGGTAGAACAGATGTCCTGTCGTGCTACAAAACTTTTTGTCACAGCGACAGGACCTCCTGTCGTACAACAAAAAAATTTGTAGTAGGACAGGAGGTCCTAGCTGTCCCTGCAACAACAAGTTTGGAATTGACGACAAGGTTGTTTGCTGCAACTACAGAAAGTTTTGTAGTACGACAGGAGGTCCTGTTACTGCGACAGACTTTATTGTAGTACGACAGGAGATCCTGCCGCTGCAACAAAAGATGTTGTAGTGACGACAAGGTTGTCGGAGACAAGTACTGAGACAAAACTTCTGTTGTAACTGCAGGAATTTCTGTTGCGTCTTTCGACTGACTCTGAAGGTTATCAATACATGGTAGTCGCTCGAAAGGCCGCACAAAAATTGCACTTCCTTCCATCCACAAAAGCACTCAGACGACAAACAAGCCTTTGAGACAACAAAAATTTGACATTTTTGTCAGAGACGACAAACTTTTGTAGTGACGACAAGACCTTTGTAGTGACGACAGCCCTGTCTGTCATGACGACAAAATTTTTAATAGCGACAACATAATGACAGACCTCTCTGTCGTGACGACAAAAAAAATTTGTAGCGATTAAAAAGGATTATTTTGCAGTTAAAAAGGATTTGCGATTTTTGCGCTTGATGTCACTGTTATAACCCATTTCAAGGATAACGATATTGAGGTCTGTACCCAAAGCGTGTCCAGGGAGGTTAAAATGTGTAGAGACGGGTGTAGGATGGTTATTAACAATATCGGACTTATGGCCGTAAAACCTTTCCCTCATTGTATTCGAGGTTTCTCTGATATATTGAATACAGCATTTACTGCACATAATAAGGTAACATATGTTAAAAGAGTTGCAGTGCGACCCCTGCCGGATTTCGAAAGTAAAAAAAAATTGAGGTGCTCGAGATAAATTTACATGAACTAATGAAATGACATGTTTGGCAGCGTTTCTTACCACAAGGGGAACAAGCATGATGTGGTCGGGATAGACGGGATGAAACTAGTAAATTACGAATGTTACGTGATCGGCGGAACGTGATATTGGGGGGAGCAGGAAATATTATTTCAAGTCTTCCGTCGCTGTGAAGAATGTTGAGATGGCGGGCGAAGATGGATCCTGCGCTACTGAGTGCTTTGTTATAGGCGGTAACGAAGGATAAGGGATTTTTTTGTTTCTGCCGCGGTTCATGTTAAAGTAATGTAAGTAATTTAGCCTGATCTAGAGATTTGCACTTGGAGAGAGCATTCTTTAAAAGGTTGGGAGGGTAATTTCGTTTTCTTCCCCAGACATCAGCTGTCCTCTCGTTTCTTGAGCTTGTGCTCATGTATAACAACTTCATATTTAACGAGAAACATTTTATCCAAATTCAAGGTGCAGCAATGGGATCACGGCTGTCTCCCAACTATGCGAAACTTTTCATGGGGCAATTTGAAGAAAAAACGTTAGCATCCTTCCCGATCAAAGCTTTAGTCTTCTTAAGGTACATCGACGACATTTTCATTGTATGGTCGGGTGATGAACCATCCTTAATTGCGTTTTTCGAGCATTTTAACTCCGTACATCAGGCCATCAAGTTCACGTGTAACTTTTCCCAAGAATCTGTTAATTTTCTAGACGTGACAGTCTCTATACAGTCTGGTAAGCTGGTCACGACCCTATACAAGAAACCCACTGACAAACGCTAGTACATCCATTTTGACAGTTACCATCCTAATATTCATGCCTCATGCGTCCTAGAAAAAGACTACAAGAGAACAAAAAATACAACCCAAGATAAGGGCGGTTCCGATAGAGTCACCCGATACATTTTTTGTTTGTTTGCGCTAGTTGAAGCTCATCTGCGACACATGAGGCACCACTGAGCTCTTACTTGTGAACTCAACGTGTGTCGTTTCGATCATTTGTTTGTTCAATTTGTGTCTCTTTGGGCGCTGTTGTGTGTCACTTAGCGAAGTCTGGGTATCCAGTCTTCACGACAGGGTCTATGCCACCGAGAGGACGAATATGAGGTCTTCCTGTTCCGACCACCGAAGGAAACTATCCGCAGAGAAGAGTCGACGTGTAACGTAAAGCGCGCGGAGAAAGGACTGACAATTGACTGCGTTGTGTGTGAACGGTAATTTGAGGAAGGGTATACCATGAGGATTCTTCGGCACATCATTGGCGACGAAAACGTTGAAATTCCGAGGGACAGGTGCTAACGGACGATGCCGTTCCAGCCGTTTCCGGACGCGCAGAAGTATTTCACGAAGAAAGCGCACCCATCAAAATAAACCTGGATTCTGGTGCGCAAGTTCCACCCGTTGTGCATCAACAGTGATGGAAACGATTTTGCAATCTCTGTCAACGTACGGCGCATAAAAGAATGGTCAATGACATGACGCATCAGAAAAAAATGAAACGGAATTCCGTGTCCAAAATTCCCTTTTTGTTGCACACAGACTTAGTTTGGACTGGTTACAAAACGGAAAAATTGCCGTATAAAAGCTGTATGCAGTGTGCTTGATACAGAATTTGATAAGGGCTGGTTAGAAAGTGGTTAAGAATTCCTGTTTAGAAAATGTATACAGTGCGCATAATAAACCCTGTACGCACCTTTCTTCAGATTTCTGTCTGCTAGATTGGGAGCGAATATGCTAGATAGGACATGGTTATAAGAGCGGTATATAAACTAGAAGATCATTTTCATAAGCCGCACAGATCCAAGAAAGTGAGTTCACCAGCTGCTTCGACGTCTACTATACCCTGGCCATGGACTGGCCAAGCTCATTTCAGTGCTGGAAGCAGCATTTACGTTATATTTTTCCACTCAGAAGCTCAACGCCCGCAGTATCTTTGACTTTATGCAAGTCATAGTAGAAAGCGCACAAAAACACGGACTGGAAGAAGACGACACAAGACAGCGCAGGTGTTGTCGTCTTCTTCTAGTCCGTGTTTTTGTGCGCTTTCTACCATGTCGTATGTTTACCAACTAGCCCAACGTTGTTTGTTATTTATGCAAGTTGTTGACCAATCTAAGGCTTGAACAAATTGGCTGGCGTGCACTGCAATGAACTGATTAGACGTTGAAAGATGAAAGTCACTGAAAAGGTTAGCCAGCTGTAGGGATCGAACCCACATCTTCTGGATTACCGGTCCAGGGCTAACACGCCTCTCCAGCGACTTTCGGGGTGCGTCATTTGAGGCTTTGTTTGTATCTGTCCCTTCTATGTTGTGGATCATACATGTATACACCAGCTCGCTTGTCCCCTCACTTATGTTCAACGAAAATACGCTATTTTTGCTTGAAAATATGCCATTTGAAAATATTCACTATGACGTCCCGGTAAAATATAAATGTGTTCAGTACTGTACGATCATGACTTTTTTTTTTCTTTGTTTAAAAATTGCGCGTGCTCGTGTTCTCGTAGTTATCGCTGCATAATTAAGAGGACATGGATCAAGTACTAACAAGATTCCTTTTCAAGCTAACGTGAAATCCTCGGGTTTAGTGCCGAACTCCGCAACTTCCCACGTAGGAGCCCTTCGGGAGGTAACTCGCCTACTGCGACCAGCGCCACCTGGACATTTCATTGCAGTTTTGTGCGCTTATTTCCCGGCGCCCGGCACACTTCTCCTTCTAGCCACTGTAGTGGCACTGTCTTCGTCAGGACAAAAGAGGTACAAGGCTTGCATATTGCTTAAATAGGTTTCCTGGGTGACGTCACAATCGGTGCAAGTATCTCTTACCACCAACGACTACTAGAGAAGATACGAGCTCGAGGAGGAATCGACATGGTGGTTTGTACCCTGTTCCTTCCTCGATCATATAACCGAGGACAACCCTTCATTGACAGGCGCAGTGAGTTCCAGTGTAACCCGCGGGCCTTCGAGTTCAACCGTCGATTGATCCAGCTGTGCCGGAACACCGCGGACCTCTGCTACCTGGACCACGCATTCTACCGACTACGTCCCACCCAGGTCCTGGCTGCGGACGGACTTCATCCAAACTTCGAGGGAGTTCGGATGATCAGCCGTCACCTGCAGAACCTGCTACCACGACTCGCACGACGACTGCCACCTCGTCGACCTGACTCCCTCGCCTGTCCCGGACCCGGTGTGGCCTACTCCACAGGAAGCCACCATCTTCGAACAGCGACAGCGAGGACGGACACCACGACCATCAAGACAGGATTGACTAACCGCCGGTGAGCGTACTCTTTCCAACTTTGACCCTCAACCATCCCCTAGCGCCCATGCTTTCTTTAAACTTAGAAAACTAACTGATAAGTCCATACGGTATAGCTCTCATCGTGAAAGTTTGCAGCTCTATAAGAAACACAACAAAATTCCAAAGGGACTTGCAATCGAGCTTAAACCTTACTTTCCCCCTTAAAAATGAACACCAAAATAAGTGGAACGAGATTATCAACAATGCCTCCACCGCGTTAATCGATGTGTTGTTATCCCATTGTGATGACGCTATCAGCCAATTTTCTCAGGAAGTTAAAATTATTCGCGATAAAACCGCTCTTGGTGACAACCATAACAAAGATTTAGCACGCTTCGCTGAGAACAGGGAAGAAGCCGTGCACTGCAGTAAACGCAAAAAGCTCGCCAGGGACGGAGTTAGTCAGGTTCCCCCTACTGGGCTTAAAACAACGTTTCAGGATAGTCGCCCGATAAGTATTGTCCAAATTACTAGTACGTCATCACAGGATCAGCACACCATTATTAATCAAAATCAAGACGCCGCCTCCACTGATCCCGGTAATGCCGAAAGCCCCAAGTCTCATAATGTCGTTAACTTGTCATCCCATATTTTCACAGATTTTGAAATATCTTTACTCAGCCATGGCCTCTCATATTGTCCCAGCAACAATAAATTAAATGAATATCAACTTCACATAGACTTAGATAACTTCGGCCGCCGCTTACGCCTCAAAGAATACTTTCATGACAAGCCTAAGTCAGACTCCAACCCTTTCAAACAGCCGTCCAGTTTTATACCAGACGGTAACCGTGATAAAGCCCTGGATATGTATATTCGTGCAGTCCAAAAGGATATTATTAACGCGTACGGCCATTCATCCAATCGTAAATCACAGTCCAATTTATCGCCAGCTGAACACCGTAGCCTTTCTGACCTTCAAAGACGTGATGATCTGGTTATAAAAAAAACTGATAAAAGTGGTGCAATTGTGGTAATGAACAAAACTGATTATATTAACGAGGGCATTCGGCAGTTATCTTGCACATCATTTTACAAAGTCCTCGAAGCCGACCCTACGGAACAGATCACTGCTAATGTTATCTGTAGCTTGAAAGATCTGAAAACCAGCAAAAACCAGCAAACACCACCCTGTACGAGTACTTACTCCCTAGAGATCCCGTGCCAGGCAGATTTTACATGCTCCCCAAGATCCATAAACCTGGGAACCCAGGGCGCCCGATAGTTTCGTGTAACGGTACAGCTACCGAAAATATTTCCAGCTTTGTAGATTATCTTCTCAAAGATATACCCCCAAAACTTCCATCCTACATTAAAGATACAAATCACTTCCTGGAAATATTAAGTCAGTGCCAACCTCCTCCCTCAAGTTTGCTGGTCACGCTAGACGTTTCTTCCCTCTATACCAACATCCCCCACGAAGATGGCATTGCTGCAGCTCAAAGGGCGTTTTTAAAATATTCGGACAACACATACGATCCTTGTGTTCTATTCACATTCCTTAACCTTATTCTGAAAAATAACAACTTTGAATTTGATGGTAAACATTACTTGCAAGTCAGTGGCACGGCTATGGGCACTAAGATGGCACCAAATTATGCAAACATCTTTATGGGTAATCTGGAGGAGGCATTTCTGTTCCAATGCGAGAAAAAGCCGACGTTGTACAAGCGTTTTCTGGACGACATCTTTATGGTTTGGCCGTTTTCGGAGGACGATCTGAATATATTCATTAGCAATTTCAACCAAGCACATCCGTCTATCAAATTCACCCATTCTTACTCAGCTCTAACTGTTAACTTCCTAGATGTCCAGGTAAAGTTAACGGACGGGGTCCTAACTACGGACCTGTTCCGTAAGCCTACTGACTCCCAGCAGTACCTAGCTTTCAAGAGTTGCCACCCGCGGCACACTAAACTTCCTATCCCCTACAGCCATGCACTTCGTTATAGACGCATCTGTTCCAGCGACAGTGATCTGGGTAGAAATTTGAACCAACTCAAGCAAACATTCATCAGTCGCCAATTCCCACCCAGTTTAGTTGAGGACGCAATAAGGAAGGCCCGCAGGGCAGATCGCAAAGCTCTGTTCCAAAACCGCAACCGCCAATCAGACAATGGTTCCGTCAACCTCGTTGTAACATTCAACAATAATGTTTTCAACATCAACAGTATACTTAATCGCCACCACGGTATTCTTTGTCAGTCAGAGCGCATGCGACAAATCTTCCCGGAACCGCCACGTGTGACCTCCAGGCGCTCGCAAAACCTCCACGATAATCTAGTCAGCTCCAAAGTCAACCGACCAACAAGTCCGACGGAAGGCTGCCACCCGTGCAATGGCCGCAGATGTCAAATATGCAAACTAATGCGAAGTGCCCACGTGCTTAACAGCACAAATTCTAATTTCTTCGTCAAAATTCATGGTGACTTTGACTGCAATTCATCGAACGTCATTTATGCCATTCAGTGCAACGCGTGTCAAGCACAATACGTAGGTCAAACCAAAACATCTTTTCGGATCAGGTTCAACAACCACCGGTCGGACGTTAATAAAAAGCCAAATCTTGCTGTTTCTCGTCATTTCAACCAGCCTGGTCATTCAATAAATGACGTTGCCCTTTTTATTCTTCAATCAAACTTTAGCTCCGATAGAGGCAGGGAACAACGCGAGTCCTACCTCATTTACAAATTCCAATCAATCATTAACGAAGATACCGGTGTACTTTCAACAGTAAGGAATCTGTTCGTCTAGATGGGGTATACTTTCCCATTTTTTTCTTTTATTTTCCTTTTTTTTTTCTTTTCAGCTATGGCCTCAGTACAGCTCACCCTGAGCTGGCTCCCCAAGAAAGATGACATCACCACCCGGACTTGACCTTGCGGAATGTTCCAGAATATGACTCAGACAACTGCCACGTGGCATACTTGCACCGATTGTGACGTCACCCAGGAAACCTATTTAAGCAATATGCAACCCTTGCACCTCTTTTCTCCTGACGAAGACAGTGCCACTGTCGAAACGTCGACCATTCTTTTTTTAATCTATGTGTTAAATTGCCCATTAAATAAATTAATTTTTCTTTAACGTTCCTGTAATCTGTAGTCCAAGTCTTATTATTTCACTTTTATTCAAATTCGTAGCCGTCTGATATATTAACCTATTTGTTCTATATATATATATATATATATTTACAGTTCAAGCGTGCCACAATCCCAGCTGTGGACGGCCGTTTCGAGCTTCTTGGCTCTCATCGGCACAGCAAGCCAAGAAGCTCGAAACGGCCGTCCACAGCTGGGATTGTGGCACGCTTGAACTGTAAACATATGCCTCACGTGCAGCCATGGAGCATTTGCTCATTTTTATATTTGTATATATATATATATATATATAATGGGGGAAAAGCCATTAAAGAAACAAGTAAATGACACTAGACGTGTTTGCAATTCAAAATTACATATTAAGATGGCTTCTATGGCTGCACGCAGAGAAACAGATACTCGTGGAACGATGCAACAGCACCAGAGGACACGTGTTTCGCCGTGTTTGCGGCTCGTCAGCTCTGTGTATAGCTACGCATCATTCGGAATTGGCAAACCATAATATATATGGTTTTGCATGAAACAACTGATGTTCTGAGGCTGGAACAACATAGAAGGGACAAATATATTCATCGTTAATATATGGTTTGCCAGCCGCAGCTACTCAGAGCTGACGAGCCGCAAACACGGCGAAACACGTGTCCTCTGGTGCTGTCGCATCGTTCCATGAGTATCTGTTTCTCTGCGTGCAGCCATAGAAGCCATCTTAATCTGTAATTTTGAATTTCAAACACGTCTAGTGTCATTTACTTGTTTCTTTAATGGCTTTCCTCCCCTCATTATAGATATATATGTGTGTGTTTACAGTTTTCATAAGGTTTGATGCGACGTCCGGCCTCGTTAAAGCGCCATTTAAGATCTGAAAACCAGCAAAAAGATAGACACCAACGTGTACGAGTACTTACTCCCTGATATATTAACGTATTTGTTAATATATCGGACGGCTACGAAGTTGAATAAAAGTGAGATAATAAGACGTGGACTACAGATTACAGGAACGTTAACAAAAACTAATTCATTTAATGGGTAATTTAACACATAGATTAAAAAAAAGAATGGTCGACGTTCAGACAGTGGCGCTGTCTTCCTCAGGACAAAAGAAGTACAAGGATTGCATATTGCTTAAATAGGTTCCCTGAGTGAAGTCACAATCGGTGCAAATATGCCATGTCGCAGTTGTTCGTGAGTCATATTCTGGAACATTCCGCAAGGTCAAATCCGGGTGGTGATGTCAACTTTCTTGGGGAGCCAGCTCAGGGTGAGCTGTACTGAGGCCATAGCTGAAAAGAAAAAAAAAGGAAAATAAAAGAAAAAAATGGGAAAGTATATCCCATCTAGACGACCAGATTCCTTACTGTTGAAAGTACACCGGGATCTTCGTTAATGATTGATTGGAATTTGTTAATGAGGTAGGACTCGCGTTGTTCCCTGCCTCTATCGGAGCTAAAGTTTGATTGGAGAATAAAAAGGGCGACGTCATTTATTGAATGACCATTGTTGAACCTGATCCGAAAAGATGTTCTGGTTTGACCTACGTATTGTGCTTGACACGCGTTGCACTGAATGGCATAAATGACGTTGGATGAATTACAGTCACTATGAATTTTGACGAAGAAACTAGAATTTGTGCTGTTAAGCACGTGGGCACTTAGGAGCTGACTAGATTATCGTGGATGTTTTGCGTGCGCCTGTAGGTCACACGTGGGGGTTCCGGGAAGATTTGTCGCATGCGCTCTGACTGACGAAGAATACTGTGGTGGCGATTAAGTATACTGTTAATGTTCGAAACATTATTGTTGACTGTTACAGCGAGGTTAACGGAACCATTGTCTGATTTGCGGGTGCGGCTTTGGAACATAGCTTTGCAATCTGCGGGCCTTCCTTCTTCACAGCACAGTGGCACTACCGCTTGAGAGAAGTAGCGTCTTAGCACTGTAGCCACTGCGGTGCTGTTGAAGATCTAAAACACATTCTTCTCCATTGTGTCCTCAACTAAACTGAGTGGGAATTGGCGACTGATGAATGTTTGCTTGAGTTGGCTCAAAATTCTATCCAGAAATATATATATATATATACATATATACACACACATATCACTCCGTTTTTAGATTTTGTCCAAAGCTGTGTCCCGGCTTGCTTTGTCATGCTCACTCACCGTCCGCTTAGCTCTCGGCTCGCTCACTCACACTTAGCTCATTGGTCGAATTGAGCGTGAGTGAGCCCAAGTGAACGTTCTTATGAGTGAGTTTTCGAGAGGTCTGCTCAGCAGTGTACTCATCCCCATAGTTGGCACAGTGTGGCCAGGACGAAACCGAAGAGCCCTTCTTGCAGCAGTGACCCCGCGTTATGGCGGCTTTCGTCAGACCTGCATATAAACCCCTCTAACCCGACTGGGAGATGCTGTGTCGTTATCGGCAGTTTTATCTATTCGATTGACCCATAATGCCAGCAGCAATAGCTGTTGCTGCTGGCATTTTTCTTTTTTTTCCGATAACGATCAATCACTCCGTTTTTAGTTTTTGTCCATAGAGCTAAAGTGTGCGTTTTCCTTGAACCTATAGACTGGGGCGTATTTAATGGGGGGGGGCGGGTGGGAGGGGCGACCGCCCCCCATACGGCTGCGTTCCCTATGTAAAAACCCTACTGGATGATGCTGTGCCGCAAAGCACGAAATTTCCTGAAAACCGCCCCCCTCTCACCCCATGACAGACCCTTAAATCAACCCCTGCACCTAAAGCCCTAGTGCTTTTTATATCATGAGCCCTGGTCAGTGTCCCTTTGCAGATCAAGGCCAATGGACGAGGAAGAAGAGGAAGACACTAGCACCATAGAGATAATATAGGAAGACTCTAGAGAACGGCCTTGGCGCGCGGCCAATGCTTTCTCCCTACCGCGGGGTGTGCCCACCTGCGCGCGGCCAGCGGAGGCATAGACAGCGTTGCCAGACCTCTTTTTGCACGCTAAATGTTAGCGGAGTACTCGTTTTTGAGGGCAACAATGCGGATCTCTATGGCAACGTAAGTGAGAACGCCTCGGGCGTGGCGTTCGTCTGCTCTCATGGCCTCCGCATTGCTCGCCGAGCAGGAAATATGTAAGCATACACCTATCAGTTGTTGTTTGCATGCATGATGCAGACGTTTGTCGTCGTACCTTTGGGCAATTGCGTTGAACGGCTTCTTTTGGATTAATAGCTTGTATCGTGGCGTAAAAGGATAACGTGTGTCTTGTTGCACACAGTGAGGCCTAGCGAATAGCATGTAATGTGGATATATGACCGTTTAAGTGTTCGAACAAAGAAAGGTGTGTTTCCGAACTGTGCGTTTCCTCGAAAGGCCTTTATTTGCCGTGGTTGTTGGTCATTAACAGGGACAACAAGCGAAATTCGTGATACATGTTACTGCCTGTGTATCACTCCTACCTTGTTCCGTCGTTTGCGCGTTATAACAATGCAACAATGTAGGAAAGCGTCGTAAACTGTTAGTGTTGTCATCAAGGCACACAGGTATATGTAAGAAGAAAAAATAAATTTTGGGTCGCAGGTCCACTTGGGGCGAGCGAAGACGACGACGATTTAGGGCATCTACTGATTGCGGAACAAGATTTGTTTCGTGAGCATCTGCCTCACTTGGGCACCACGACTTGCTTCTGTAATTCTTCGACTATGTTCTCTTAATCTGATGCCAGCATACTTTTGCAGGATCACTTTCGCCAGTGAAATTATGTGATCAGGCTCCTCTGCATAGTGCTGGCACAGTGGTAGCTTGTCACCGTGTGTTAGGATGAAGTGATTAAACGATTTCAAAACGATCACCCGCACTACAAGCTTCACAGACCTCAATTTCTCTAGACGAAAGGTCTGCTCAGCGCAACACAGCAGACGTGTAACAAAGGAGGATGGTTTAACCAGCCCTCCATTGTCCCTGAGCATGATGAGAACACTTGATGTCTCGTCATCTAGGAGTGTGTCCAAACAACCATTACAGGTGAGTTTTGAGGAGACAATTCTAACAACATATCCTCCAATATAGGCAACAATGTCCTCGCTGAACCTGCTGAGTCTGGATGATTCCCCGTAGTCATGGTCAGCACACTGTAGAAGGGCACAGATGTTGTCCTCTGCAGGAACTTCTGCAGTGGGAGTCTCCTCACCTGCACTTTCCTCCCTTCGCGGCTTGCCCTGGTGACCGAGTGTCTCTATGCCTTCCACTGTAGGAGCGACATTCGCAGAGCTTGGGGCCTGAACTTCAGCATGTATCAGAAGCTTCCTGTAGGCATGACGGAATTGGGAAGCTGATGGGTTGTTATTCCATCCTCCTCTTTGCCTGATGCAGCTGAAGAACAGTTCCAAGTGGTCCTGGCTGAGGCGGTACGTAGTGATGTAACTAGGGGAGTGCAAGGGAGTAATATAATTTGTTCAAACATACTGTTTTCTGATTCTAGACCTCTACATGTTACCTGCATGCGCCCGCCTGGAACAGCGCTTCTGCCAGCTGTGCAACACTTTTCAGCGTAAAGGCCATGCTGATGACTGACATGCGTCTCCCATGCTGAGCAGCTAGCTCCCCGGATGGAAGTCGCAGTGTCATCATTCTTGACGACAATGTAAGCATCCTTTTTCCTTGCTGGGAAATTGTTCCATTGCGAAGTGGTGCCTTAAATCCTTTGCCAATGGGACTGTGCGAATTAAGCAAATCAAATGCTCTGTAAAAGATGTTCATGCTTTAGCTTTAGTGGCCACAGTCATGAAAATGAAAGGCCTACTCATCTACGTCGGCAATGAACGAAGCGGTTGCGTCACTTCCTTCAAATTCGGTCAATCCCAGGAGCCGTGCGTGGGTCAGGGCTTTGCTCACGGATGAACTTAGAGTCTGCGCTGCAAGGCGGACCTTCATGATCTGGCGGCCAAACTCAATATGGGATCTGGTGAGCTTGTTTGCTGCTCTGAGGCCCTCCTTCTCTTGGAGTTGCTGCAGCCTTTCAATAAAGGCCCACCTGATTGTCTAAGAAGGGTGAAAGTATACTTAAATTTGTTGGCAGGCAAGAGAGAAACTGAAATGGAAGCTAGGTGTACTGCATTCAGATGCAGAAAAGTGAGCTCAACTTATGCATAATGCTGGAACGTGGAGGGACCAGAAAAAAACTCGTCCATCCTTGTTCCCACATTATTCACAAGGGACAGTTGGTAGTATTGTCATCCTATTTGCTTACTCCATAGTGGCTGCTCTGTAACACCTTGTGATCCCCAAACAGGTTCCTGAGCAGTTTAAGACTGTGTGCAGCATCAAAAATTAGGTGTATGCTCTTGTCAGCATCAGCAGGATGGGAGAAAAATGTCCGAAAGTCCTCTGTGTTGTTGGCATGGATATGGCACCCCAGCAGTCGCCCCATCATAACATTAGACGATAGCCCGTCACAGACGACTGCCACGACTTCGAGTCCACAATTTGTTAGCACCATGATGGCTTCTGTCAGTAGTGTCTTCAGTACTTCCCCAGATAGCCCCTTATTTAGAAAATAGCCGAAGGGTATTTTCCATGGTGATGCGACGCCCACAGCCATAAATACCAAAGAGTCACCTGCTAGGGGCGCATCATCCGTGTCATGAGGTGTGTGGTCCTCCCCAAAATCAACGTAACCAATTAGCCGTCCAGTGGCCTTGTCTACTTCACATTTTTTGCGTATGCTCATTCCATCAAGCATGATTGAGCACAGCTTCTCTCTCCTCTCAGTTGTTTCATGCTTTTTCTTCAGGTGGTCTAAGACTTCCTGCGTGAAGCCAGGCCAAGCACCAATAACCTTTGACCATTCGCGGAGTGTGTCTACAGCTGGCATTGGGAATAGTTTTGAGACATATTTGTAGGCACGAGGTGAATAAAAGTGGAGTGTCATTGCAAATCTCCTAGTTTCTGGGGAATATCTACGGCCTGGCTTTTTCTTTCTCACGTTCTTTGCCCATTCCTTAAGTATCTCTTGTGGCAGTTCCCCAAAGGACTCCAGCTTTGTTTGAGCCTCCTCTGCCAACAAGTTCTTTTCCTTCAGTTCAGCAATGAGGCTTTTTAGATTTTTAATTTTCTTTTCTCTCCTTTTCAGGGTCAGTTGCAGCCGTCGACGGACACCACGCAGGTACTGGTTCTTCTCTCGAAGTTGTCTCATTCCTGTTCTTGGCGTTGTTTTGCTGTGATAGGTGTGCTCCTTGTGACCCTTGGGTGTGATCGGGCTGCCCTCAGTATCTGTGTTGCTCACAGACACCTGCAAAGTTGCCTGTTGGTTAAGGACAGCATTCCCCAATATTTTGCATTTTAAAATTACCGGTTGTCGTGTAGGCGTGGTTTCATTGCATGTTTCCGGTTGTTGCTGCCCTGCTCTGGGGTCAGGGGACAAAACATCTACAGAAATGTCCTCAAGTCGTTGTGTTTTGGGATCTGGGCTTTCCTGCTGACACTCCTGAAATGGTAGTAGGAACTGTCGCTGCTCACAGGAATTGGAATGCATTGTTTCGCAGTGGGCTATAGTCACAAAAGCAATTTGTCTGTGTTTTCATGTTTTTCAGTAGCAGAAGAACCTGACAGCAGAAAGCAGCAGGAATAAGAAATGACATACAGACATATACTCACTGCTTTCCGCTTTTGTGGCAGCTTACAGTAGGGATGGTCCTCATGGTCAAACAGGTTAGCCTAAAAAATGTTTGCATTTATTTCTACAGCTCGGGTTACATGACGTCACACTGCATAGGATTCACGCTTTGAGAATAGTTATTGGAGCCTTAGGCCCACAAATAGGTATTACATTCTTGAGCACTAGTGAGGCATCATCATCATTATTATTATTAAGAAAGCTCATGTGCTCACAGGCAGTAGGATAGCCGGACTCGGGCTGGGGGTCTGGGCCCGTGGAATACTGCTTTCAGGCCCTTCCTTAGAAAAGAATGAAAAAAATCCTACATGGAAGCACATGTATGACTTATTGACCAAGCCATTCTTACAAGCAGTGAAACAGGTTGAGGGGGGCTGGTAGTCTCTGCTTCCGCAGCACTTGCCTGGGGCATCTCCTGGATAGAAAATTAAGGCCATTAAAAAGGGAAGGAATTGCACAATCTATAGGCCAAGCCGTCCTACAGGTCTAGTTGTAAAAGCACGTAAGCAAGAATTCATGTCCTTACAGGCAGTGGAACAGCTGAAGAAGGGACGGCGGGCTCTGCTTGCTCAGCACTGGCTTCAAGCATTTCCTGGAAAACATGGAGTGAAGGCAGTCATACAGGGGGGTGGCTGCACAAACTACTATGTACTTACCAGGGAAACTGTGTCAGCACCACTTTCATCTCTTTCATCTGGCTGGCTGGCTGTTACTTGGCTCTAAAAAAGTTCTTCCATTATTATCTCCTTTTGTATCATTTTAAAAGTAATAAAGAATAACCGGATACCTCAGCAGTTCCTGGCCTCACTGTCATAGGGACCGCGTTTGCCTTCAGTTTTGCTGTCTGATGACCAGCGATGAAGCTAGAAGTGTGGAAGTGCCTAGAGCATACTCTCTGACCGCGTGTAGGAACGAGCGATTGCATGTCAAGTGCTTCCAGCCATCGGGAAAGCAGGTGAGGATCCCGCGGAAAACTGCGATAATATGTATCTCAAGATCGTGCCGTAAGTTTCGACAATATTTGTTTGCCTTAGAGTGAACAACGTTTATAGGCGACTGGGCACGCCACAGAATATACTTGTGCATGCATGGACCCAGTGGACACTTACTTGTGAAATGACACCCCGCAGGATTTACTCTGCCTCATTTTACATTTCACACAACAGCTGGGCATCTTTCAAGCTGCGTAACTGCAGCGTCCGCGTCTGACAAGTACAAAGCGATGCGAAAGCGAAACTACATGCCAGTTCCCTGCTGGTGCTCGATTGAGCCAGAGAACGTTGAGATCGCACTTTGACAGCACTCAGGAACTGAACTTGCAGACTTTTATTGACTTTTATCAACACTTTATTTCTCAATTTTGCACATTTCACCAAAACAGTCACAGATTTGTGACATTTGAACGAGTTTTCAAACAAGATACGAGAAAGTCAAACTTAGCGGTGAAGCGCGCAGCCAAAGGCAACCCTGTTCATGCCTCCCAAAATGTCAGCGCCCGCGGGGGCACACTTTTCTTGCCGAGTCCGACCCCCCTGACTAGCACGAGACCGCTCGTGCACCGCAAACGGAATATTTTCATTGGAAGAAGAAGAAGAATATCGTTTTAGTCTTTCTCGGATAAGCGCGATACCAGAGGTCTTTTTGAGAGGTCACCCGTTGGAGAAACGAGAAGTGATTGAATACATTGTGGTGAGTACTCTTTCCCGAATCTTCAAGTGTGGAACGACTTCTGCATAGTTTTATTTATTTTCACTGCTTTCGTAGTTTGTGATATAACGAACCGTCACTCAGAACCATACATAGTTCTCCCTAGTTAGTTGAAACGCATCTTAGTATGTATTACTTTGGATATATTCGTTTAACGTATACCGTCCACTTCCACAAACGAGACGAGAACGATATAGTCCTGTATGACGCTTGATCCTGAGCATAGTGTGTTCTTCGAATGTTCCATAAGCCTTTTCCTTTGCCATGCCACGTTCTAGACGTAGAAGCTGTTTAGCTGCAAACGGGCCTTAAAAGCTTGGCAATCGATGACACTGTGGGATATAGGTGTGGGAAGCCCGCCCAATCATTCAGAATTATATCATTTACCTTTCCGTTATCTTGGAAATGTTATGGCCTTCCTTTTTGTGAGTTCGCGTTAAGTGGTGCAGAAACTTGTTGTCTGTACTCCGGATTTTCAACGTTTTGGGTCAACTAGTCGTGTCCGCCCGATTAAGCGTCCCAACCGCGACGCCTTTTTTGAAATCCCGAGACCGTATTCGTGTTCAGTCGCCTGGCGTTCGGAACGCAGACACGATGCTTGCCTCGTGCAGGGTTCAGCGTGCGGGGCAACGATGCCGTTCTCTGCAGTAGTTGGTAGAGATAATGTTACGCTGTTGCGTTCGGTCTGGCAAAACACCGAATGACATCGTTTCTATCCATTACTCGTTGAAAGTGGGAAGCGTATCCTGACCTTTATGCGGTCATGTCTTTTGTCGCAAAAAGGCTTAAGACCACTGCGTTCCACAAATCATTTGTGATAGGGGTACTCAATAAATGTTGAAAACGTGTCCTTGAAAGTGCACGGCATCCAATCGACAAATCGATCCTGCGATTGGACACTTTGAACTCCTCAACCCTCAAACCCCTCAAAATGAACTTCACCGCATAGCACGCTCGTAGCCGAGCATCATCCCGAATAGGACAACGTTCTTTCCCCTGATTGTTCAAAGCATTCCTTTTTCTTTCTTTTTTTTAACGAATCAGGGGGGGGGGGGGGAGTACGCGGTCATTCGAGATGATGGTTGGTTAGGAGAGTGCTACCTGCAATTTGGTAGCGGAAACCGTTTCTCGTCTCCAGTTCATGACAACGAAACCAGAGTTCTTTCCCTGCTCGCGGAAAGTGAGAATCTTAGTCACGTCTTTTGTAAACAATTCACAAAACGGCATAGCTGTCACAAACAGGTGGGCGCACCTCTTTCTGAAGAAATCGGCGGGCGGTTCCCGGTCATCAAATCCCGGTCATTCGGGATGGCGGATGTCGTATTTCGAAATTAACTTCTGTTTCAAGATTTCCAGAAGCCCTCTATTTGAGTTTAAGCTTTCCAGACAGGCACTGGCTCAGGTCCCCTGAAGTCGACCGAGGACGCGTACTTGCCCCCCACCCCTCCCCCCGCTAATCTCATTTTTTCCTTCCCTACTGCCCATAGTCACATGCGATGTCTTACAAAGATTGGTATAATAGAGGGCTGTAGTGCACTGTACGTTATCGGCATTGCGTGCGTAAGGGCGATGGCGCATACGCTGCGCAAAAAACTCGTGGCTATCGCATGGTTTTAAACTGAGTAGCAAACGCGTGTATTTGCGCCGTATAGCATGCCTTTCACATATGCGCGATATTTTCTGCGGGAATAATTCCCTCTCCGAAGCGATAACAAAAGGTGCACGCGTGGGTGGTTATACCCCCGGATTCGCACTACACATCCTGGTTTATGTTGCCGAAATCCGCACGGTGTGTAGCTATGTAGTTGCGGGTATCTGCATTGTAACTGCGAATAGAAATTAGTGTCGCTGTCGACGTCCTCCAGGTGCTGTCATAATTGCGAGCACGCAATCCATCTGAAACGGGTGTCATCCCTGCTCTGCCTTCAACGGAGCATGCAAGTGACATCTAACATGACTCCAAAACCCTGCTTCATCTCTGAAGCCGCCCACAACGCGTCACCATGTAAAATATTTTCGCTCTGCGGCGTATTGTCACTGTGCAATAAAATACGATACATAAGTCGGTCGCGGACACGGGCCCCGCGTGAGCTGCCTTTTCTGTTTTTTGTTGTTGTTTTTTTTTCACGGCTCACGCGCCGCCTATACATGCTTCAGATGTGTCGTTCGGCGATGAGCTCTGTGGATGTAGAGAGGTTTTTTTTTTTTTTTAAACTTGTGCGGAACAGAGCCTTGCGCGTGCTCTGTAGATTTCCGCTTGTCGTTCTTTCTCAGGAGCTCGTTTTACCCGTTGCAGAAGACGTCGCAGCGAAAAACACATATTTTGGGTGTTACTTCCCTGCTCCATTATTGCGTGCATTGCATGCATTTTATTGGGCAAATGAAGATTACATTTTGATCATGTAAAGTGAGGTTTCTAAGTCACCAGACAACAGAGATCATGAGCGCGCCGCCACTGCAAACGTTCTCACCGCTGTAGTCAACCATATTGAATGACATTGTTCTCAAACCTGATTTATTGGACGTTGTCATATTCGTGCTGATGGTTGACTACACTCTTAAAAAATGAAACTTCGCCACATAACACGCTGGTGGCGAACCATCATCCCAACAACGGTCTCACCCTTAATTTATTGAACGTCGTCATTTGTGATAGTGGTTGGCTACGAGCGTGCCACGTGGTGAAGTTCGTTTTTAAGAGTGCAGTCAACAATAATCTTGAATGACGTTGTTCTCAAACATGATTTATGGAACGTTGTCATATTCGGGATGATGGTTGACTGCAGTCTTAAATACTCTCTAGAGCATTGTCGTCGTATCACAGATGAAAAGCCAGCTTCTCAGAATGAGTAAAATGAGATTCTCCTCGTCATGCAACGCCTTTCCTTTAAGCTTCGCGTTAGATGTTAGTTGAAACGTCTCCGTGTGCCACAGGTATTACTTCTTCATCTTTTTTTTTATCTACGTTCCACCGAATTCCGCCTGACATAGGAATTTTCTGACATTGTTCTCCGTCTTATATTCTCCGTCATGTTTTCCGTGAGACAACTGATGTTCTGAGGCTGGAACACATATAGAAAGGACAAATACATGCAAAGCCTTTATACATCTTTCATGTTTTCCATGTTTTTTCTTTCTCTTCGTTGATCCTAGTGCTAATGTACATCGTGCATTGATCCACTATTATATGATTGTACAGTAACGGTATTTGTACTTTACAGGGTATATTTTTGGCCGGAGTACGTATGGTGAAGGGAACACCGATGCGGGTGAGTTCCTTATACACTATACCAGTGGAGTTCATGGCTCCCGGCAACAGTATGCAGTGATTTTGTCCAGAATCACAAGCACGGGTTTCCGGCATCTAGTATGCAGAATTGAAATAGTGCCCTGTAGGAAGGAGGAGGTCGTCCCCAAACAATGGTGACGGTGTAGGTGCGATTTGGAAAAGTCATTGCTACGGTGGTCACGAGATGGGTTGTCGGTGCGCCATATGTGATTAGACGACGTCAACTTGTAGGGTGTCCTATCAGCATATATAGCGGACACAAGTCCGACAAGTTGGACGAGCACGAGAAGTGTTTAAAGGAGTACAGAGGGCCATCCAAAAAAAATTCAGATTAAGACCGAATACCGAAAAAAAGTCACATAAACATAGCTCCGCGCGTTCACCCTTAACTCGCCACCACCAGCTATAACGAGGATGAGGAGGTATGATGCCACGTCGCCGATGACGGTATAAGGAGAACTCGTTCTGGTTCGCCGGTCAGTGGGGGTCAGCGCCTTGTCCCTTTGCCGCGGTAAACCTGTTTTGACAGTTCTCCCGGAGAATTGGGGATAGAAGGAGCGGCCGAAGCATTACCGAGGGCAAGGAGAAAGGCTTTATCAGAACCCCGAACAGCCTAGTAGCAGACGACAGCGGAGTAGCAGACATTTCTCTAGGCCAATCAGCGAGCGTTCTCCTTATAGCGTCAGCGCGAGTTTCCAGGCAGATCGCAGGCTGGTACTTCTCTTCACCACCGTTGCGCACGGTCTATTTTTGCGGCGTATTTTAAATTCAATTTCTGCGATAATTATGACTCTATGGTGTAAATTACTTCGTATGGTGCATCTTACTGGCCTACTTAACAGTTTTATAGGAAGAAAAGTGGGTGTTAAAATGAATCCGAAACTACTATGACTGTGTAAATAAGCTCGATACATCCTTCTGGAGTGATAAATAAAGTTGGTCTGGCAGTCGGTGACTCGGTAGTTGCCAAAAGGCTTGCGAAGCTCAAGAGCAGCATTCCGGGACACCCCCCTCTGAAACCTGGCCTTTGTAGCTGATGCGCCAATAAAACCCGAATCAAATCGAATCAAATCAAACCCCTCTGAAACCCGGCTTGACCTGATAGCAGATGACTACACAAGGAAGCTAAGT
Source organism: Ornithodoros turicata (assembly GCF_037126465.1). NCBI lineage: Eukaryota > Metazoa > Arthropoda > Arachnida > Ixodida > Argasidae > Ornithodoros > Ornithodoros turicata. Next base: position 161,106,445 of record NC_088201.1, on the reverse strand, counting down.
TTACAGGGTGGTGCGTGAGTACGTGAGGAGGAACAGATTTGGGCAGGGAGAGGAGGTCATATCTTTTCGCGCCCTGACCTGATAACAACACCGATAACACGCCCGGGAGCTTTCGCGTAAGATAAAGAATAAGACGTGATGAACAACTGTGGGAACGAGCATGAAGACTTTCCAGATATCGGGAGATTGCCGGATGAAATTGGCAGGTTGGCGCCTGTGATAGCCTTCTGGACGTCAAATTGACTAAATGCGAGTTCTAAAGGTGCAACAAGGACAACAGCTACGGTCCGCAGACGATACACAGACTACGTAGTTTTATGATGATACCGTCAGTATCAAGTTGGTATCGAGTTATTACGAGCTAAAATAGAGGAAACTGACAATTTGGGGCGCCAGTGAGTGCCACTTGGGCGATGATTTGGCGATATGTCTGAAGTATATAGATTGGGCTGGTTGGTGTAAATCCACAAGCGACCAAAGAACAAACACGAAACAACAACAGAGCGACTTGTGTGTGATCTTGTCTCCTGTTTGTTCTTAAGTCGCTTGAAAATTAACGATTTGACCAAACGCTACTTCGCAGGCCGTATCAGGTATGGGCCGCGGACTCATAGCTGTTAATCATGGACATACAGACTACGCAATTAAATGATGACATCTTCGATATCACGTTTATATCCAGAGTTATTACTAAATGAAATGGAACATATGGACAATTCGGCGTCTGCGAGTGCTGTGGCGATGCGAGTGATGTCGTCTGCGAGTGGTAATGATTTGATCAAACGCCACTTCTTTGGACCAGAGATTTTGGTACAGAACTAAATACATTCAGAATCGAAGGCGTGTATATTCCCAAAACCCAGCAGTGGGTAGGAATACAGAAGGTCACCGACACACGAGGCGGTGAAGAAGTAGAGAACACTGAGCGAATTTTATTTTAGTGTACTGTACTGTAGTGTAGTGTACTGTTTAGCCATACTGATAGGTATAGTCGCTGGTGGATACGTCACATGGCAATTTACAATAACACAAGAACAGACAATTACAACAGATGATGCAGTTTCTAACTTAAAGTCCCAGGTCAGATTTTGCCTTCCGCAGGTAGGAAAAGTTGATTGGCTGAAGTGTCGGAAAGGAAAATCAGTGACGACACTAAAATAACATGAAAATGAGCTTTTTTCTGGGGGTTCATTTTGAAACGCGCTCGGTGGTGTGTTATCGCATCTCTGAATGACAATGCACGTCTGCAGCCCCCCCCCCCTCGCCTAGAAAGGAAACATTTCCGTGACGTGATCCAGCGGGTGAAAGTATTTCTACCGAGGCGACATTTGTCCCTTACAACTACAAATGTAGGATGCATAAATTGCATAGCAATCAGCGAGTTGAGATCAGCTTGAAACGAAACAATAATGCGTTTGATGGTGCGACCCGTTCCTTCAGTCCCAGCCTATACCTTTCAACTCGGTCTCCAATGTTTATTGTAGATGTCCAATAACCAGTTGTATGGATCCATGGCATGAAGACCGCGAATTTTGGGATTGGACAAAGAAAAACCTACCTCGGTACTTGCAAAATCCATTACCCAGTTCCGTTTCAAAAACTCGGTATTAAACGCGCGCAATTTCAGGTCAGTTCCGAACCAATGTCGATCGCTGAAACGGGATCGCTTTTTTGATACCTCCATTTGTAAAGGTGTACAATCTGGGTGTAAAGGTATACAATAAAAGTGTAAAGGTATACAATCTGGGGACCTTGGTAAAACAGCCGGTATAGCAGCTTCGCCAGAACTATATGCAGAAGCAAGCCTGTACAAAACGACACATACGCTGTCGATGCCGCTTCCATCGTATACGCCTCCGGGCCTCGAGACCACATAGAGCAGAGGCGCGCTGGGACCGGGCCTCAGCGAGGAAACAGTCTGGTCCGGGCCGGGGCAGAGTGCGGGCCGTAGCAGACGGGCGGCATGCCGGTCGGATGTAGGCAGCAGTGACATTCGCCGGTTGAGAAACGTGAGCACAGCTGCGACATGCCTTCCAGGGGGCAGCTTCCGCATACTCCTGATTGGCCGAACATGCATGAGTAGATGCCGCGAAAAATCGTGCACTGCGCGATTGCCAAAAAGCGGAAAGCGACTGGCTGCTTTTTTCGCCCATTGGCAAGGGTACCGCAGTCTCCGCAAGTGGGTACGCGGCCTAACGCGTAAAATTCTTACCGCCATGCGGGAGCAGTGACGTTTCGCTTTTCCTTTGCCACACAAAAGCACAATTTTTAGGCAATAGGCTACGCATTGTCGGTAAATACAGAACCGGAGATTGCGTCACGCTCTTGTGACGTGAATAACACTGTCAACGTACACATCTAAAGGGCAGCGGAGCCCGCACGCAGTGGAGTATCGTGAGCAGCAAGCACCGAGCTTGCTGCCGAGCTGCAGCTCGCGGACGGTTTTCACATGTATACCTCATGTCGACCAGCGTCAGTCAGTCGTCTTTATATTGCTGTAGATTCTGATGATTAGTGCTTTTGTGACGCATCAGCATTGTGTGTGTGAATTGTATACGTGAGCCCAATTTTGCAATCTAGGCGAGCAATGGCAACGACTATCGCATCTAAGGGGCAATTTACTTTTGTCTTTCTAGAATCGCATGTAACTTCGACATCTGACTTGGGTAAGTGACATGACTAAGCTTTCATATAGAAGTCACTAGTGCTTAATTGTTTCATTACACTGCATTTTCACTTCGCATGACATTCCCTCTGAATGCTGGCTTCACCTTACTTCAGAAATGCCTTGTAAGATAAGCAATGCCACGGGTCAAAACAGCTGAAGGGAGGAGGAGGAGGAGGTAGGGCGGGAGAGTAAGCCGGAGGCCCCGTGAAACGACTTATCATTGTTTCGCTATCCTTGCCCCAGCGCGGTTATCAGTTTATCATTTTTTGTTTCCCTGATTTTTTTTTACCAGACGCCTGCTAAACAAGCTGAAGAAGTAATCTTGTTTCGCCGCTTCGGTTGTACGCCAATTTGAAAGCTCGTCGTTTTCGGGCTCCGGGAGTACAGCTTAGGAAAAAGCTTCTGAAACGCTGGTATTTTATATTGAACTTCTCTCCCAAGCTGTGTTGACGGCATAGGTAGATGGAATACAAAAAGCCCATCACAGGCTTAATCACGAACTGTACACCGCAAGCGTTATTGTTCTTAAAATTGGCGCGCGCAGGAGGAGGAGGAGGAGGAGGAGTGTCGTTGGGAGGAACCCGAGAGGTCTGCCTGCCTGACTAGGCGGCATGTTTCTCGGGAAGGGAAAGGTGGTAGAGAGGAGGAGAGGAAAGGGTGAAGTGGAAGACCGAGCGGAATCCGCTCGGAGGGAGGATAGCTGCGTCCATGGGCCGACTTCAGGGGAACTGTGCCGGCATACGCCTATTACACATCTGAGGGAAACCCAGGAAAAACCCCAGACGGCACAGCCGGTCCGCGGATTCGAACTGCGGACCTCCCAGTCTCCACGCGCACGCGTTACCGCTTCGCCACCGGAGCTGGTGGCGCGCGTAGGGCTGGATAAAAAACGGGGATATTGAGTTCTGTCCATGTTGCCGGAAGCTCATTTGCAAGCGGCTTTTTAAAAGCGATATCAGGTGGTCGTGTAACCTTCAGGACGCTTACCAAACAATGCGGCCTTTCTAATACGTGACTACAATTCTGCTATCCTCGTGCTTCCGAAAATCCACCTAAGGGAAGGTTAGTCAGCTAATTTTGGAAATATTCATGTGACACACGAGTACTGTTGGTCATGGAATTTCCATCACGCTGCGTTCGTGCGTATACGAAAACAGAATAAGCATGCCACTCATGATTACGTTATCCAAAGTGTGCAATATTCGATATCCTTTACCCACAAGGAGGACGGCCTCTGGTGGCATGCGGGGTCACCCTATATTTAAAAAGCTACCTCACCCTTTTATCAATGCTTTTCAAGTGACCAAGAGCAGAATAGCAACTACGTTCTTGCACACTACATATGCGTCGTGGCGGAAATGATACGGCCCACAGTATACGGACGTGCTTGATTGATTGACTTGATTGCAAGAAATTAAAACAAAAGCCCACAAAACATAAATAAGCTATGATGATGATATAAATAAGCTAAGTTGTTAGAAGCTTTCTTATATCCTCTAATTACTTGCAATACTTTCGTGCAGTGGTTTCGTTAAAATGTAGCTAATTAGCCGTTTAATGAGCTAAAAATCCAGGTTGCTTGTTTGTAGTTCAGCGTCGGAAACATCAATCACTGCAATTCCCAATGCCTTCATAATGGAGATAAATGTGATTTCGAATAGCTCGTGGTGTGCGCGCACCATTCGGTTTTTATTTATTTTTATTTTTATTTTTTTTTGACGGCGCCTTTCTTTGTCACGTTCTGCAGTTCTGCTAGCTCAATTTTTCAGAAGTCAACCGTAATTGAGACTTCCTAATTATTATTCACCGGGCACGCGCCTACTCTCGGTCATAGTGCTTCCGTATATATCATATACAATATGGTAGTAGTACTTGCAGTACAATTAAAAGGAAACTCTCTACAATGATATACATGGATGTTTAACGTCCTTGCTCTGTCGGGTCTACAGGGTGTCCCGCCTAACCTATCACGTAATTATATTTGAAGAGGGCGATCAAACGAAAGCGATCTCTACTTTTCTGCTAATTGAGTTAGAAACACCAACGTCAAAGGTAGCAGGTAGCAGCCTATATGTAATCGTATTCTGAACCAGTCTATTTTCAACTATTTTCGTTCGTTGCTTTCGCTTTTGCAGTGTGCACGAGTGTGGTGTTTGTCGCACACGGAATCAGCGGGGGGGGGGGGGGGGGCTCGTTGTCGAGTCTACCTCCCCATACCTTGGAGTTCAGGCTATTCCACGGGACAACAGGAAGGAAAATGAGAAATACAACACGTATTATGTATGAATGGATAATCAATACAAATTGGCTTGATACCGGTGGAAGAGCGTAGAAAAAAAAAAAACAGGCTTCAGGCTTCAGTTCATTTTTCAATTAGTCAGTGGTCAATTTCGACTCAATCATGAAGACTACATCACTCCACACGTACCCAGATCAACACGGCTAAACCACCACCGCACAATCAGCAGTGCAGCATCTCAGTGCAGAACCGACCGCTTCAAATATTCCTTCTTTCCTCGAACCGTCCATGAATAGAATTCCGTCATCTGTTCAGGTCTCACACCTCTCTGTCATGGCATTTGTGAAAGGCATAAATGCGGTTTCGTGATATGACATATGTGCTTCGTTGTAAATTAGTTTCTGTGCCACTCCAACTTGGACCCCTTTAGGGTTTGTAGGAAGGGAGTTGCCTCAGGACAGAAGCCGCCGATATTTCGAACAGAGACTGTTCTTCTGGGCACCGTCCTCATCATTGGCATGGTGTTTAAAGGGTTAGGTGTGACGTGTTCAAAGGTTCATGCGAATTGTGGGTCAACAGCCCGGAGGGAACAAAGGTTCCGTACGGGCTTCTACGGCCGGAGTGAATGGCTGCTTTGTTATACCCCTGTCAGACGTACTGATTTAGTGTCACTTTCAGCGAGTACACTTGCAGTAAGTGTCATTCTTTCGGAGTCACACGGCATCTTTTAGTGGCACTAAATGCAAAGTACACTTACGATGAAGTGAGTTCGCCAAACTCACTTCACTTTGCCTGCGACAATCAAGTAAGTAGCCTCCACCGCAGGGATTGCGTAACAAAAAGCTTATTTTTGGAAAAGGAAAGAAACAACCCAATCGGAATTTATTTTTTGACAAATTTGTTAAGACAGCGCTGATTTGTATAAGAAAGACGTAAGGATTTTTGGCGTGATTTACCGGTACTCTCGTTCACAGACTGCCCAGTAGAGTTCGTAATCCACTTCGTGGCAGCCATATTTGTTGACATTGCACGGTGGTTAAGTGTTACCGGCGAAATCGCGAAATACTCGCAGTGAAGCACTGAATAATGGAAGACAAAAAAGACAGGGCATCGTGGTCTGAGATAGAAACCTATGCTATCAGAACATGGGAGGCCAAGCGAATCGCGAAAGTGTATGCTGACATCGCGGGCCAGTTGCACGCGCAAGACATAGTAAACACCACCAAAGAGGTGAAGAAGAAGATTGAAAATTTGTCAAATAAATATACTTGTGTTGGTTCGGAACAATTATATTTATGACGTTCAATCGACTTCAACTGCGAAGAAAATCTTTGTGAAATGTTTCTGGACGTAAGAAAAATGATTTTACGAAGAAAGCATGGCGCACTCCCCGAGGTTAGGTGGGAGTTCAAGCTCGCCCATCGTCATCACCATGACTGCTTAGTGACACTGACTTATGCCGTGTAGCAGGAGCCTAGTGAAAGTGACATTCCAGGACGGAGTGCACTTCAAATAAGTGACACTAAATTAGTACGTCTGACAGGGGTATTAGAGTATGGAGGGGATTATGTGAACGTAGTGATCTAGGCTACAGACCGGTTACAGAAAAATGGAAGGTTCACGAACACGTGGACGAAACGGGACAACAGACAAGAATTGGCAAGCATAGTGAAAGATAAGGAGGTTAGTGGTTACGTGGGGAAAATTCCAGAACGAGCAAAGTTTATATATATATATATATATATATATATATATATATATTAATACAAAGTTGTGGCATGCAATAAAGAAAGCAGAAAGCAGTGGTCATGCAGAACATAACAGATGATGATGGAGGTAGAAGGGAAAAGCATATTTTATTTGTGAAGTGTTTCTAGGGTGCCTTGTGATTTGTTGATACCAGACGGGTGAAGAGCGTTGAACTTGTATATGAGATTGAGACTCCCTATCACGTCTGTCACGTGGGGATCTAAACCCGATTTCTAGAATATATAGTTTAATGTTGTCAAAATTGTGACCAGGAACGTTAAAGTGTTCGGCGACTGCTTTGGGGAGTTTGTTGGACGTGTCTGTTCTGTGTCCGGTAAGGCGGTTGTTCATTTGTTGGCCGGTTTCACCAATGTATTGCATAGAGCAGTCGCCGCATTCATTGCAGTATATGACATTGGAGCTTGTGCATGTGAATGCGTGGTTAACGGGGTGGGTGTAATTGCTCGCAGTGCTTTTGATGGAGTTAGCGTGTTGAACGTGCTTGCATGTTTTGCAGCGCGGGAGGTTGCAGGGCCGTGTTCCCGTGTACGGGGCGCTCGTTTTGCTGATTTTGGCATTGACCAAGGAGTCTGCCAAGTTTTTTGCGCGTCGGTATGTCACCTGTATGGGATGGGTGAATATATTGCTAAGTCGGTCACTGCTTTGGAGGAGGGGCTCGTGCTTCTGTAGAATGGCTTTGATGTTTGGAAGTGCGTTGGAATATCTTGTGATGAAGCTTATTTGGCACGCGTCAGGATTTTTTCGGTTTTCCAGAACCTCGTTTCGATCGAGTGTGAGTGCCTTGCGACGGAATTCGGTTAGGAGGGAGTCTGGATAGTCCCTTTGGGCAAGTGTACTGCAGAGTTCGTCAAGCTTCTCAGCGTAATCTGTGTCGTTTGAACAAACTCTGCGTAGTCTTACACTCTGCCCATTAGGAATTCCAACCTTACAGTGGCGCGGGTGGTGACTCTTGAAGTGAAGGTATTGTTGTAAGTCAGTTGGCTTTTTGTACAGGGTTGTGATGAGGTTGCCGTCGTCTAGTGATATTGTGGTGTCGAGGAAAATGAGTTGACTGTTGTGATGTGAACTTTAACTATACTTTATTATTATATACTGTATTATTTAATTATATAACTTTATATATATATATATATATATATATATATATACAAAGGAAAAATAGCCGAAGCTCTGTAGCTGCACGTTGAGCACATGTTTACAATTTGATCGTGCCCTCCCTCGATATGCCCTCGTGCCCTGCCTGCCCTCGATATATATATATATAAACTTTGCTCGTTCTGGAATTTTCCCTACGTAACCAGTAACCTCCTTATCTTTCACTATGCTTGCCAATTCTTGTCTGTTGTCCCGTTTCGTCCACGTGTTCGTGAACCTTCCATTTTTCTGTAACCGGTCTGTAGCCTAGATCACTACGTTCACATAATCCCCTCCATACTCTAACAAAGCAGCCATTCACTCCGGCCGTAGAAGCCCGTACAGAACCTTTCTTCCCTCCGGGCTGTTGACCCACAATTCGCATGAACCTTTAAACACGTCACACCTAGCCCTTTAAATACCATGCCAATGATGAGGACGGTGCCCAGAAGAAGAACAGTCTCTGTTCGAAATATCGGCGGCTTCTGTCCTGAGGCAACTCCCTTCCTACATCTCTGCCGGTTCGCTGGATTTGTACCCATTTAGGGTTTGTAGTATTTTATAAACAAATAAATAAATAAATCATGATTAGGCAGCGATTGTGATCGCCCTCGGGTGCGGAGAAAGCGCGTCTCTGCGACTGAGATCAACAACGCAGACACTTGTCACCGTCCCTCTTTTGGCGGACGGTCCAGGTGAAGTACTTGGGCCTATAGCACGCGATTACAGTGCACGATATTACATTAGTGCTCCGTCACTGGTTCGAGCGGATCATGTGGTGACCAGGCTTAATATTGCTTTAATATTGCAATTGCAATGTGCTCCCTAAAGTCAATGGTTGAGCAAAGAACTGGTTTCTTAGTAGAAGCCCGGTCGACTAATCCAAGGCCAAAAGTAGAACCGCCCTAAGGCAACTCCCCTTCTTATGAAAATTTGGTGCAGATAAAAGGAAACAGGGCGTCCCAGAAAACGTGTAATTGAATTGAAAACACCACAACCTATAGAGTCATGCGGTTAACGGCATTTGTTCTTAATGGGTTTTTGCCACCTCCTGATATGAATGTCGTGTAACGTAAGTGTAATTATGGAAAGATTTTGCGAGCTTAAAGTCGGAAATTTGCCAAGTGAAAGTCACTTTTTTACCCCACCAATATGAAGAGCGTGCCGAATTCACTCAAATTCATAATTGACAGTGGTATTCATGAGCTATCCCATCGGAAAAATGGCCGAACATCATGCTTTTCAGAGCACCGGACCATAACGCGCGATGACTTTTTGAGCGCAATCGCTCACAGTCCGACGAAAGCCAGCCCACAGAGTGCTAGTAGAAAAAGTAGCAGATCCTAAAATTGGGAGAATGAAAGCATTATCCCAGCGAAAGTCGAAGCGCGTGTCCAAGCAGCGAAAAGCAGAGATTTTCAGGAGCTATCCCATCGGAAAAAATAGCCGAACATCATGCTCTACACTCTTAGAAATGAATTTCACCGCATAGCACGCTTCTAGCCTACCATCACATCGAATGAAATCGTTATCTGCCCTGATTTGCTGAAAACGGGAGGCGTATGCCATTTTTGTGACAATTATGAACCGCATAAGTGTCACAGAAAGGGCGTACACCTACCGTTTTGAACAAATCAGGGCACACAGCGATATCATTCGAAAATAATAATAATGGTTGGCTAAGAGCGTGCTATGTGGTGAAGTTCATTTTTAAGAGTGTACGAGGCTCCCACAGGATTCGCGTTTTCGACGACCTGTAGGTGGCGCATCTTAACTCCAACATGGCGGACGTATCCAGGTTGTCACTTAGTTTCGATTTTGAGATTGCTGAACTGCAATGTTGATTCTCGATGCGTTGAAGGCGAACGAGTATTAAACGCTGCTCATATACTTCTGGCAGGCGTAACCGAGTTGTCCAAAGAGAAGGCTATAGCTGTCGCGTATTATTTGCGAAGTTCCTGCGTGTTTGATCAACCACACTTCGTGAAGATGAATTTCACGTTTACTGGTTGCGAGGCCGAAATAGCAAGCAGCGAGTGTCCTGTGCTGCAGGAATGTCAGAGACATGCAAGCACACGATATCTGTGCTGATGCTCTCTTACAGATAAGATCTTCTAAGTGTGTAGCGCGTGTACGAATGTAGTTTAGAATTTATAGGGTAATGTTGCCACATCCGTGTGTCACTGATGCGTATGTTTTTGGGAAACCTTAACGAAACGTCGCATTCTTTCTGCATTCTTTCCCAAGTGATTTGACGCGCTGATTCAAATGCAGAGTTACAAAACTGACTTGATATACGTTTTCGCGCTATCCCTTGTGCTTTATTGCACATAATGGCTACTCAAGTTTGAAAAATATTGTTGTGTTTTGCCTAGACTAGGTCTTGCTTCCCTTCCTGACGTGAGTTGCACAGAAGTGTACTTCAGAAAAAAGAAAAAAGAAAAAAAGAAAAAAAAAGGACGTTCATCAGATATGTAGGCAGTACCGCTCCTAGAGCTCTGCCATACACACATAAGCATTGCTGATGTAACAGGTTTGCTGATTTTGCGTCGCTCAATCCATCTCTTCCGAGGATGCGTCAAAGTAGGCGGTGTTCCGTGTGTGGAAAGAAGAAAACGTGGAAAGACAAACTATTGTCCCCTCGGCGCCCATAGTCGCGTTGTGGCACAGAACAAAAGTCGTTTGGTTTAGTTTGCTGGTCGTTGTCTGCACTGTTTCCTTCATCCATGATTTCAACAGCAAAATACAGGTGCAGCTCAGCGACCCATGCGAAAAGCAACAAGTTTTCCGCAAGTGAACGCGGAGTCGTCGGCCGTGTGTACCTGGATCGGCTAGTCCCTTTTTTCTCCGCTGTGCGGCGTCGATTTGGCGAAAAACGCGAATAGCGAACGATGAATTTTTCAACGCAATCTTCGCAGCGAAAGGAGGTTGGAAATACAGCCCACCCCGGCATCGCAGAGAGAGATAACACAGGCATGGCTTATCGCGTCCGACTAAACACAACGGCTCTGCGCTCTATAATCTAGCGTTTCGTTAAAAATGCCAGCCCTGCACTACTTAACCGCATAGCGCGCTCTTAGCCAACCGTCATCTCAAATGATACCGTTATCTGCCCTGGTTTCTTGAAAACGGGAGGCGTACGCCTTTTTTTGTGACACTTATGCTGTTCATAATTGTCACAAAAAAGGCGTACCCTCCCTATCATTCGAGATTATGGTTGGCTAAGAGCGTGCTATGCGGTGAAGTTAATTTCTAAGAGTGTGGTATGTCGATAGTGACGCCATTTGCGAATGACGTGTGGCAGGGGGGTATTAGTAACATCTACGTCATGTGAGACGCCACACTCCGGTTCAACGTGCCCTTAACGAAAATTTCGTTCTTGTCTTTCAGTGAAGTATTCCGACGAGGAAACGGAAACTGAGCGTGGTAAGTATATGCTGGGTTGCTTTGTTTCGGAGCATGGGGGAAGGCACTTGTAACGTACACTCTTAAAGGGGCCGTAAACAGGCCACCAAACATTTCTGAAATAATGATACCCCATGAAAGAACGCAGATCATAATATCCAAATATACATTTCGTTCGGCTCGTGCCAGCTCATTGACCCATATAACTGCTTTCAAAGATGAGTAACCAGCGAGCCTCTCTCCACCACGCATACGTCACATGGCTACGTAGCGTTTTGCCGTCCAATCGGGGGGCCGAGCTGCGCACATGACGTTTCAAATTACCAGCCAATAAACATACTTCGTTATCAGCTGTGAGTCGGAGCGCTCAGTTTATTTGTGTGAAACGACGTTTTGCGCTCCGTGGTTCCGAAATTCAACGTCATGCTGGCGTAAACGTCAACAGTTGGGCTGCTATCACGTGACGCGATTCGAACCCGGGTTCCTCCCAGTCACGACATGACATGGCCAGCACGCTATCCACTGTACCACGCGAGCTGGTGACTCGATGCCGCGTGGCTCAATCCAAAGTACGGCAGCCCACTGTCGGAACCATTCGAAGATGACGAAGTTGTTCCATCGCGCACCTACCTAAGATTCCGGAACCGTAGTCCCGGATATTCATTCGCGCTCGTGGTGTGCTACGTGCTACTGCCCAGAAAACGTAGTGCGCGTATGATACCTAAATTAATTTAAAAATTTTTCAGTTTGAGGCTGTAACTGTTTAGATTTTGAATAGAAGAGGATTCACGTTCATCTAGTCCAATTCCGCATTTGAAATAAAATCATGCGTGGAACACTCGATCATAATTGGTGAGGAAAGCGCTACGTCAAAATGACGAAAAGTAAGAGCGCGGGGCGGAGCTAAATTGCGAAAGAGTGCAGTGAATATTTCATCCGTATGCAAGCGGCTTTTGTTTTTGAGGGTTAGTAATTGCAAGGAGTTTTCATTGCCTAAAAAATGAACCCTTTAAAAAAGAACTTCACCGCATGGCACGCTCCTAGCCAACCATCATCTCGAATGATATCGTTATCAGCCCTGAATTGTTGAAAACGGGGGGCGTACGCCTTTTTTGTGACAATTATGAACTGCATAAGTGTCACAAAAAAAGGCGTACGCCGCCTGTTTTCAACAAATCAGGGCTGAAACGAAGTCATTCGAGATGATGGTTGGCTAGGAGCGTGAGTGTATGATGCATCCAGACGAATATCGTGCGAAAACGGAAGTAAAGCGTATTACACGAACTGCCATGGAGCGAAAAAGACGTGAACTTCTCAGCGCCGGATGCCCTGCTCGAGGAGTTCGCCGCGACAGCGATTGCGGCTGAACACGACGCCGCAACGAATCTTCGCCGGCTACTCGTGGGTCTCTAAAAAAAGGGTGTACTCCTTTTTCTTGCCACATTGCCAATTACTCTGAAAAATGAGTTCGCAAACGCTTTATCTCCCTACTGGGGAATAAAAAAGGGGGAGGGAGGAGGAGGGAGTAAGGGAGTAATGTTATTCCCTTGTGGGAGTGAGGAGACTCCACACAGGCAGAGTTGTACGTAACACGTTACTAGTAATTGCATTACTAGTAATCAATTACTTTTTCAGTAATTCTTAACTTAATCAATTAATTTTTTGAGCAAGTAATTTTCCAAGTAATCTGATTACAATTTTCGGTAATCAATTACTGAGTAATTGATTACTTTTTACCTTCTGTCAACAATGGCAACACTTCTCAGCAAGCCAATCTGTTCTTCTGTTCCACCACGAGTTCGACTCGACTGAAGCAATGACGCAGAGGTCACTGTGATGGCCGTCTCTAGTCAACGCGTGTTCCATGCACACTACAGTAATATGATAATCGCTTACAAACGCGACCTACTAGGGCAACAGTAAAATAGGTGACTGTATTGATAAATTGTGCGGGCTGAATATAACAATAGTAACAAAACGAGGCGGATGTTTCGACGCGGATGTTTCGGTGTTGTTTTAAATGTGTATATAAATCTGTAATAAACGCGTGTGTGGGTTTTTTATGTTGCTTTCAAATGTATTTGTGAATTTCACTTATCATGTATGTTGGTGTCTCATATTAGAATTTGCAACAAGAGCTGCATGGTTGCATTCACTGCAGGCTTGTTGGATTTGCTATGGTCCACAATTTAAAAGTAATGGGAAAAGTAACGTGTTAAATTCTTAATCGGTAACGTATTGCATTTTTGATGAAGTAATTTGTAACGGTAAAGAATTACTTTTCGCGCAGTAGTAGCAGTAATTGTAATCAATTACTTCGAGAACGTGTACAACTCTGCACACAGGGGACTCCACAAAAGGGAGTGATATATGTGGCAAGAAAATGGAGTACACCCTTTTTAAGAGTGTAAGGGCCTCGTCTACTGCGCCGCTAGAACGCCAGGCATTCTCGGCCGAGAAACATGTTTTAGTGCCTTTCGGTACATTTTTCCAGCAACTCAGTGTACTCTGGTAACAGTGACATAAGAGGGAGATCTTCCGACGCAGACCTTCGCGCAATGGAGCTGGTGCCGACTAACTAGCGGCAGTACGCGCGTGGCAGTCTGCCGTGTGAATTCGCTTCATGGAGGTTAGCCTTAAGGTTGCACCCAACCAGGTAGAGGGTAGAACCAGGTAGATTCATTCCGGATGGTGGTGCCATGCATGTCCAGGGCATGCATGAGCTTACATGTTTGGCTAACTGAGCTGTAGTACACGCACACATACGCCATGTGCAATGCCACATTCCTCTTCGAAGTGCCTTGACCGACCCTTTGTGTTGCAGTCCTGACCGCTGAGGAAGGCACACAGGCTACCCGTAAGTAATACTGGGTTGTTTATGCGTGAGAGGCATTAACCCTGTTCAAATCATGCAGCGCCCAAGAGGTCGCCTGTAAGAAACAAGAAGCAGCGGTAAGAAAGATTATAGCGATTGGTGTCGCAACTGTTGTACAGTCCAGGAGGAGTGCATCCAGTGCATTCGTTGTTCTTCGCAGTCTGGTTCAGTTGGAAGAGTGCACTTCGTACATGTTCGAAAGCAAATACACATTCGATTGCATTGCATGCACTGACTCAAAGGTTCTTTCAGTTGTACGCCATGGTGGTTGCTCTTCCTAGTCGCGTGTGCGCTCTGCGTGCTGGGTGAGTATTGTGAAAGTGTTGTTGTCAACGGTCTGGTTCACGCATAACGTCAGTTGAGCAAGGCACTCCGCCAAATGATCACGCCGCTCAGAATGCTTTATTCATTAAGTGTTTCTGTCTGAGTGATTGGTTCGTGCTATGAATTTCGAAATGTGAGATGCGGTATGAGGGTGGGGGAGATGAGAATGATGACGGGATGAAGGTGAATAAGGCTAGGGTCACTCTGGCTCTATATCCTGCACACGCCATGCAACATAACGTAAGACCGTAGAAGGAAGAGATGAGAAGATGGCATGTATGCGCCAACCATTGCCGCGAACGTTCGATTCGAAGAGAGGCCTCGTATGCCTTTTACACGATACACGGTAACTGACATAAAAAGGCGTACGCCTCTCCCACTAATCCCGACGAAATTTGTTCCTCCTCGTTGTATATTCTATTCCGCTTGATTACGACTTTGTGCACGTCGGCACCTTAATGAACGGATTAAGGAACATGCAGCTAACGTTGAAAGAATGGCTGGGTCCTCGATACTGGTGAATCACTTACAGGATTGCAAAGGTTGACAGCCTGCCGTGCTTGCGTGGGAAAGCTACAAACACCGAAGGTTGTTTCGGGAATCCTTAGAGATCCCAACTCCGTTTTTGGGAGTACACCCTTCCCGCGTATATCATTCCCTTTTGAGCGTACCGTTACTCTCCTTCTTCAAGGGGGTACCAGCACCCCCCCCCCCCAAAGAGTGTACAGATACTCTCGTTAGGGAATCCAGTTAGCATAGTAATACCCATGAATGCTGTCACTACACGTCACTACAAGTAGTGGATTGGGATAGCACTTCACGTGGCAGTAAATACAGCGCAAAATCGGAGGTTGACGCTCGAAAGGCATGTACAAAGTGGGGAAGTCAGCCAAGACCCTACGCAAATCGAAGTTGAATAAGTGATTTTGTTTATTTAGATGTTCTAGGGTCATTCCAGCTCAAACGTCCCGATGATGGCGCTCGACCATCTCCGTTTTCCACGAAAAAAATATATGTTGTCGTCGTCCACGTGAACATAATCCGTGCGAAGTATTTCGCCCGGGGTCCGCACAGAATCGTCGCCACGGGGCTTCGAATTCCTGCGCCAGGGATTAAAACCATGGTGCGTCCAAGCGGGCGCTATCCAAAAAAAATTGGACGCTGTTTTGAAAGGATCACCTTTCACAAAGAACGCGCAAAATCCGCCATGTTGAGCAATTTGACTCGCCGAAAAAGGTCGGTACTCATATTGGTGGGCCCCAAGAAGGAAAATATATAACATCGAGATTTCTATGTACGGTGTATTGAGGAAAAAATGCTCCACATGGCGGATTTTGCGCTTTCTTTGTGATAGCTCGGCTCGCGAATTAGCGGCTCGGCGCCGCTGAGATCATGAACCGAACTAGTGTGACCCTTTCGAAACAGCGTCCCGTTTCAATTTTTGGGATAGGTAAAACCGTTGTTGTTCAGCGCCCGCACCATGGTTTTAGGCCGGCGCGGGAGTTCGAAGCCCCCTGGCGACGGTTCTATGCGGACCCCGGGCGAAATACTTCGCACGGATTATGTTCACGTGGACGACGACAACATATATTTCTTTTTCATGGAAATCGGAGATGGTCGAGCGCGATCATCGGACGTTTGAGCTGGAATGACCCTATAAAGTCAACAAGAATCATAAGCCTGTCTCAAACTATGCTGCACCTCTGACTCTCGAGTTAGTGTTTGTTGGTCATACGGTACTCTTGCAATGCATGCGAAAACGAAATATTTCTCAGCCATGCCTTTTTCACGGACTACAAGGCGTTTTGCATGACAAGCAATTGTGTTTGCCATGCAGAGGGTAGGAAGAATTCTCAAAGCAACAGACGCATGTCCGTAAGAATTTGGCTATCAGTGCAAGGGGATAAAACCTAAACATACATTAAACCATGACAGGCGATGTGAGCAATTGAATCACGCATTCATATCAGTTCCGTGAGACAAAAGAGCCAATTCTCCTTCACAAGCACTGGCAGCCACTTCAGAACACTCACAGTAAATAGTCTGGAAACTAAATGTACTAGATCAAACTATTTCAATTGAGTCGAAATATTCGAATCGAATATTATATCGAAATCGAATAAGCAACGTGAAAGCAAGCAAAAGAAAGCAAGTTTCCGAAATGAACCTAGCTGAGTAACTTCCATTTCATGTGTTTCACACAAAGGCTTAACATGAAAAATAGTGGTAAACAATCGACCACATGAGCTCCCATATAGTATACAAATATGCATACAAAATACATGCAAATATTGGTACTATACATACAATACTTAAGCACAGTGATAAACTATTTGAGAGGAGATTAATACCAGTACCATGACTGGCGAAAGATCACATTTAAATGAAATGAACTTTGCAACTCTGAAATAAAGCCCGTTAAGTGATCTCACAACTAACACTTACGTCCTATATGAAGATGTACTTGCACTGCCTGTCCTATTCGTATTCGAATCTGTCCATGTTCAGTCTGTCTTACTTTTGTATGTCATATTTGAAGTCGTGTCGCTATTGGTGTGTCAGCATGTTCTGAAGACATTTGAGCTTAAAACGCTAAGCATTTAGTATTCTAGCCGGGCAGGAAATGCAATCACAATGCAGATCACAACCTATAATTGATTTCAGGAACAAAACAATATCCATCACAAAGTGCAGTCGTGTAGGACCAACCTGAGGACACTAAAGCTGTGTCTGTGCCTATTGACCTGTGCTATTTTCTCTCTCTCGCTTTTGTGCGTCTGTGCTTAGAGTTACTCTTATCAAGAGTTACCTTCGCAATGTTACTCTTTCGCAGAGTACGCTGCATGTAGCAGCATCGCTACCGCTGCCTGCTCGGCACCCGCCGCACCCGCGCGGGTGATAATAAACGTTCATTCCAACTCCGTCCCTCTTGGCTGCCGGTTGTCTCCTTTTGCCTTCCTCAAGGCATCCACAAACTTGGTGACCCGGACATGATCGAACATTGCTGTGCACATTGCTGTACAATGGGGTTGCAGTTCTGAATTTTGCTGGATAACTATTCCTTCGTCCCTCAGTTAAAATCAGGTAGCTGTTAAAGCAAACCTGTGAATACTAGAAGCAGGCTGGCATGACTTTACGTGAAAGACTACGATAATATGCATACATAAAAGAAACATCACCCACTACGCCTTTTTCGTAGACTCAGTGTAGTTTGGATATAAACAATGCCATCTTCCCCTATGAATAAAACTGCAACTATCAGCACAGTACATGCTTTATGTAATGTCGCGATCATCACATAAAATACGTTGCATACTATGCAAGTTTCTAAAACGTTTATTGGAACGACTTCAACAGACGTGCCTTTCAGTTGAACAACGAAGCAGTGTTACATAATAACGTTCGCGACAAGCTAAACGTATGGGTGAGACTCGCCTTTTGAAACAGAACATCACGCTGTTCTTGAGCTTGCATATACAAACACGCATTAGCAGCAGGAAGGCCGAAGTTAGAGCCACTAAATAAGCTACGGAGCTTACCATCGAAGCTAGCCTTCTGGCGCCAGATACTACTGTGAGAGCATGTCTGTTCCGAACAACCTTCATCCGGGTTGCTTCCACTCCCAGTCTGCTAACGGTATATTGGGACAGGAAAGTACACGCAGAAGGGAGTAACAGGTAGCCGTTACCCAGAGTACACCCTGGGTACACCCAGAGTGTAGGGGAAGTGTAGTCTTTTATCCCACCCTTACATTTTTAGCTTTTAAATTGATGTGCTAATAAACTTGTTGCTGGGTCTGAAGAAGACTTTTCTTTGTCTCTCGGTCGTTCAGAACAAGTTCAATGCAGTCTGTGCGATACCGAGCCTCAGTGTATAGTGTATTTTTTTATTCCACGAATTAATATTCTTGCCTTTACAATTCCAGGCATCCTGATTGTGACAACGGCCCTTAACCCCATCTCTCGTAAGTATGTGTGCTACTGCCAGGCACATCGATACCCTTTAGAAGAGCGTATATGGAACACGATTCAGTGACACATCACTCGCTAGCTTGTGAAATTTGGGACGAGGATTGCGTTACTTTCCTTATGCCCCCCAACTAGAGATTAATTTTGGGCGGTAGTCGTCCTGTAGTCCGCTCTGTTTCCATAAAAACGAACACCTGGGAGGTTTCGAGTTAAGCTATTCAGCTATGCTCACAAGCTATACAGTAGATTCATGGTTTTAGTGCCAATTGGTTACAAATGATAGTCTCAGTTCACCATATATGAGAACAATAGGGAGCGGACGCATATGACACATTACGTGCAATGCTGGCTGACTGTACTATGTTCGGTGCAGCTGCCAGCCACGTAACCATAGCATGAAGTCTGTCACAAAAGTTCCTAATGACATATAACGTCCATATATAAACTCCTTATAAAGATCCATCCGACATTCGAATGAGAATATGTAAAGCCATAAAGCTTCCCAGAAGGACCTCCCATAGCAAACGCCTAGACAGTAAAAATGGAATCACACCCCAGTCGCCGAGACGATATTGTTTTGTGCTTATGCTGGAATTAGCCTGAACCGAGCAGGATCCCATCCTGTACTACCGATGCCTCTCCTCCCCACATCTCTCCCCCCCCCCCCCCACAAGCTGCACTGTGTGCCTCATTTTTGGCGTCGTTTATCGGGATTTGTGATATAATTATTTGCGTCTCTGGTATAATTATTTGCGATATAATTCTTTGCAAATCACCAGCAACCAGCGTGCTCCAGCGTGTCTTCGTTAGTGTATTGAATATGCAATAATAGGAACAGTTCAGCGGACCCTAGTACAGCTCCAGTCAACCTTAACAATAAGACGTTCCCGAGCGTGATTACAGCAACCCTCGTGGAAATTATTCTGTTCCACCAATGCCCCCACGTTAAGGTTGACGACAGTTGTACTAATTGTCACTGAATATTTTTTATTTTTCATTTTATTAAACTGACAACATCGTAAAGCTCCAGATTACACTACCTCCACAGTACTGCGCTTGCCACTGCGTCATACTGCTGCTATATTAGCTTTTCTGCACGCACGATTTGAACTGCCATCCCCACCTTTGCACGTGCGGTATCGTGCAATGGTCGTGCGCGTGTCACATCCCTCTCTTCGTTGCCATCCCTCTCATCCGCAGGTACAGTCCGGCATCGTATAGACGTAGCTGTTGTTTTGCTAAGAGAACAGGGAAAGTCATATACTCTAATGTCGTGTATACGACATCACGACGGCTAATGCATGAATCGTATAGATGCTTAGTGCTGCGGACTATACATTTGTGCATCTCTGTGGTGGTACCTAAAATAAAATGCATCCTTTCTTTATTTAGCACCCGCAACAGCCTCAACTACGTGCGCAGGTAAGGATATCGTCCCGTAGTAAAAGTGAGTAGTAAAAAGAGTATAGTAATAGTATGGAGGGTGTTGCAAGCGGTTTGCACGAGGTACGATTCATTAGACTAATACCCTTAATTGAATTTCGCATAGGAATTCACGGCCACAACATGTTACTGCAATAATTTTCCCAATTATGACAGCATGACAGCATGAAACTCAGGGCTCTTAAAATGCTCATAATTGTCACAAAAAAGGCGTACGCCTCCCGTTTTCAACAAACTAAGGCAGATAACGATATCATTCGATATTATGATCGACTAGGAGCGTGCTATGCGGTGAAGTTCATTTTTAAGAGTGTATTCACAGCCATCAGTTACGTCCACACCGCACACTGAAATGGTGTGTTGTGGCATGGGCCACCAAAGTTACCTTTCCTTGGCAAAATCCTGAGTTCAATTTAGCTAATCAGACTAATTAATGACGTACACTTACAGGAAACATCTGTTTGGGTGGCAAAAGCCTCAACAAGTGCCGTGCCCTTAATAGTGCAACACCACGTATATATTGAGTAAATACAAAGTGGCAGGGCAATGTAAGGTGCGACACAGGAATCGCACGACCACCATGAATGAGTACCAGGTGGTCAAAACTGCACAATATTTGTTCATGCTTTCGCCAGTATCAAGTAGTGTTTCGCATCAAATATGTTGATATATGTTTCATTGAGCATCATTTTTTTTACAGTTACGCAAATCTTCACTGGCTACGTAACAACGCAAATGGGCGAAGGTGAGAATCAATCTCGCTGTTGTCCAGGAGAGCGTCACTTGTGTGTTCGCAGGGCATAACCATAGTCTCTCTAGTGCTAGTTGGCGTTGGGACGGCAGCTGCTGCATGGAGGCGTGCGTGTTAGTAGCAAGGGGAAAGCCCATGGAAGCGGACATCTTATAAAACCGCACGCAGTACTGCAGTATCGCAATACTAGAGATGGGACGAATCCAGAATTTTTCGAATACGAATTCGAATCCAAGGAAGGTTCTACTTTCGAATCCTTGTTTGTTTAACGAAGAAAACATACACAATAGTATAGTAGAAAATATACTATAGTACTATGGTAGTACTATAGTAGTATAGTACTATATTGCGAAGTTGGCCTTTGAGCAAATATTGGCAAATTCGGCGTGCAAAAAAAAAAAGGGGGATTGGTGAGACGGGTTACGGATCCGAATTTACCAGTGAGGTACTGAAAGTATAACAATGGTAATGGTGCCGGTGATGTTACACGTAATGTGTGTCAGCCTAGTTTTGTCGGGACATGTTGCACATGCCGCAGCGTAGGACTACCACCTCAGGAAGTCCGGAAATTTCCGCTTCCCTTGTGACGCCGCTGCACATGTCTCGAAAGCATTGCTCCTCACCCCATCCTCACCTCCTCTCTTACTATGGCAACTTTCACGCGCGATAAACAAAAAACGCCCTGGAGATACTTTCAGTATTGGTAGCCGGGATAACGATTAGTACCTCGGTGCTAAATTCGGATTCGTAACTCGTCCACCAATCCCTTTTTTGCACGCCAAATTTGCCGATGTTTGCTCAAAACGCCAACTTTGCAATTTTGTAGAAAATAAACCATATGTTACATGACCTAAAATATTTTTCTGTGCAATGTATTGGTATGAGCTGATTTTCGCCAACTGTTGCTAAGGGAAAAAATCCGAACTTGGCTCAATGTGCGCTGACTTTGCTTGTCCAGTACGTTTTAAGGCTTGAGATAAGGAAGCTGTCAGAGATGACACTATCCTTCCTTAAAACGACCTAATGCGAATTTTTACAGCCTTATTAAGCCCACCAGCGTCAAAGTGCGACCTGGTTCTTCGCACGGGGCCGACATTCGATCCCGACCTACGGCCGTTTTAACCTAGGTACTCATGTCCCAACACCACATGTTTTTTTCTCTGAAATCGGCGTTGGTCGAGCGACACCACTGGGACATCTGGGAGCTGAAATAACTCAATGGTGTCTAGTAACGTTGGGTAGTGGGAGTTCGAGGTTCGAATCCCACAGGCTGCGTCTCATGGCGTGCGTCATATGTCACGTGAGGAGGGAAAGAGTAAGAGATGGGGCGGTAAGGGACCAAAGACGGGGAGGTCAGATTGGAATGTGCCCGGCACCAGAACTGTTTGCAAGTAGGGCAAATTATGCGATTTCTTTGGGAGTTCTAACTTAAAAAAGGTATTAAGAGCGGTCATATGTACGCAGTCCGTCAGACTGAGAACGGGATAAACATTCCGTTAGATGTTCAGCACGTCATGAAATTGCCTGTGTAATGCTGTCCGAGTCGTGTTACCCATTACAGCTTCTCGAATACTTCACATTACTTGACTTCACTTTTACTTCACAACATAGCGGAATCTCTGTGGTACAGAGGAAGTCCGACATGAACTTTAGCACAATACAAAAAGCATTTGCTACACCTCACAAAATAGTATAGATTGTCATAGCTATGTGTAACTTTTGTACGTGTTTCCTCTCATAGGAACCTTTGTGAAGGTCCTGTGGCTACCAGGGGTAAACATCCCATGTCTCCCAAACTCCTCTATCGTTTATTGTTGCCAGATACAGAGAAACTCTTTCATTACATGAAATACATTAATCATATGTATCTGCCTCTCAGTCTATCGGCTTCCCCATTTTGGCCGGGGAAGTGCCAGTGCCGTGTATTACGGCTCCGGCTCGTGGAACCGGTGAAACTCGGATACCTCCCAGTTTCGCTCGAGAGGAAGGAGCACCTGAAAGCACCCAGTGTAGCGAACCTCTGTCGGTTGTACACACTCACCTCATGTCCATCCAACAAGGCTATGAAGTACTACGCGTAACCTTATAAAACTACGAGCACATGTCCACATTCCACATGTCTCCGCACCTAGGAGAATCCCCAGCGGCCAGCGCGCGGGCAGAAGTGACCTTCTCACGTGATATATGAAACATTCGATACTATCGATAGTTTTTTGCTATCGATTGTACAACTATCGAGTGAACCAGAATTTCGATAGCATCACGATAGTTTTCGAACTATCGATAGTATTAGGACATGCACTTCACCTAGCTTCAGTCGCTTGAACCAAGCTTTCGCTTCTACAAACTTTCAGTACGTTATTCACTTCCACCAATGTAAAATTTTGGCTTCTTGCTTTCGAAAACCAGACTTTCTGTGAAATTTGCTCCAGCTATTGAGACTCTTGGGGATTATCAGTCGTAATAAAGCATCGAAAGTAATGAACGGAACTCGTGGAAAGACTGGTGACGCTTATGCTCTTGTGGCAACAGGAAATAGGTGTCTCGGTTAGTTAAATAGACATATTTTTCAGATGCAGGTCTTGCAACCACCACACAAGCCACTGTGACCCCGTCCGAAACGTCGTCGTCCACAGCGTCCTCGTCCACAGCGTCCTCGTCCGAAACGTCGTCACCCGAAACGTCCTCGTCCGAAGCGTCCTCGTCCACAGCGTCCTCGTCCACATCGTCCCCGTCCACATCGTCCCCGTCCACATCGTCCCCGTCCACATCGTCCCCGTCCACATCGTCCCCGTCCACATCGTCCCCGTCCACGTCGTCTCTGTCAACTACCCCGGCATCCTCTACAAGTACCGGTGAGTATGTTGAACGTCGCACACCCTTTACCCAAGGATGTTTAGTGGACTAAAATAAGGTTCGGCTTTGGAGTAGGGTTTCTGCCTTATCCGGTGGCCAGTAACTGAACACTGTGCGGGGGTGCAGTGGGATCGCGGATATATGCCCATGAATCAATGCGATTTTAGTTATCGCAACAAATGAACTGGCGTCAGGGGGAAGACCAGTAGAAGTCGGGTGTAGGAAAAATCGCCCCTGGAAGAAAAAATGTCCCCCGGAGAAGACGTCCCCTCAAGAATAGTATCAAGAAAAGTAGCTTTCGTAGTAGGTTTCGCTATTGCATAGCGCGCCTGCCCATCCTCATGATGAACTGTCAAAAACACTTTGAAAACCTCTAACGTTTAAATATTAACCTAGGTTCCCACCGGGGACATTTTCCCGTAGAAGTTGATGCTAGCCGGGTCCGCTGAAAGGCGAGATAAGCAGAGGCCCCTAATTGGCAGGCTGGAATGCATAACGTTGCATTGTTAGTGGCCCTATCAATTTCATTCGGATATTGCCCTGTGCTGTGTGAACTATGCGTTCTATGGAGAACTGTTTTAGGGTCTATGTATGTTTAGCCCTGTCTTGAATTGGACATAGGGGATCGTGAACGACCGTACATTATGTTCATCGATCTTTGGTGGTGACGAAGGATTTTACTATGAATTGCACCTTCATCCGTACACCAAACGCAAACCTTGAATTCCGGGCAACCCTACTCCAGAGAGGTTGACTGAGTATTTGGCAGAAGGCTGCCAGGGGGCGCTGTAAGTGGGGTGCGCTGCTGTCATGGGAGGAGGTGGGTTTCCATCGCATCAGCTTTTTTCAGCTACTTGTGTTTGCTATTTGTGCTTTGCTCTCGTATTTCACTTCTGGGAACGAGGTTATGCGAAAATAAAACCATCACCATTTAGTACAAAGTACAGCTGAGGGAACTGAATTCTATTTCGTTCGGACAGAGGCCGCTTCATGCTTTTAACACAAATAATTTGTGTTACCATCCTCGTGCTCAATAGTAGAGAAAGGACGGTTTCATATTAAAGCCTCTCACATCATGGCGTACTCATTTTAAGGCTCACGTAGCGGCAGTACAAATCTCAGGTGCCTCAAGCTTGTTAAAGTTCATCAACTGGTGCACAACTAAGAACGTCCACATGTGCTACCTATGTTCCTAAACGGTGCGACCGGTGCGACCTTGCAACTTGTGACTTCAGACTTCCATGTGTGTAGGTTAACTGTTGCGCTGCAGTCCGTAACTGATCCTCATCCGTTCATGGTCCTGTCTGCGCTTTCTTCATGGTGATGTCCGAAGTTCATGATAGGAAGGCTATAACTCATCCGCTACATCTTCTCCGGGTAGAAGGCTTGTTTTTGAAGAGGCTCAAACAAGTGTGACCCACTGGACAGTATAGCGCTCAGCTTCACTGTCTCATTGGTGGACAGAGTAACCCGTTTGCAGTGCCTTCGTTCCGCAGCACCACAACGTATGGTGAATCAATGATGATCGTTCCCACGATTACCTCAGCGCCCGAGAAACTCTCGTCCGCGTCCATGCACAGCGCTCTGAAGACGTTGCTGTAAACATCCAAATCTGCCTCAGTCTCTCCGATCGTTTCGCCAGGGCCTGCGACTTCCTTACGCAGCTGCATTGCATATTTTGATTTGATCAGGTCTGGCCTGAGAACCAGTGTCCAAGAGCGGTTGTTTGCTTGCCATTCATTCATCGTCTGCGACGATTCGGACTTCATGCTGGTTTCCACATTTAGGGCTTCGTTCAGGACAAGCCGTTGTGCCATGTCCTTGCTTTGCACAGTGAGTGAATTTGCAATCTCGCACGAAGTTCCGTTTCCTGCCCACTTTCCTGACGTTTAGGACCTCGTGGTCGAACCAGCTGGTGGGTGTCATCGTCCGTTCGCGCTAAGGGCTCAGCTGTCTTCGAAAATTGCGTAGGCCTCTCGCAATTCCTGTTAAATACAGGCACAGGGCTGCTGCGTCATAATTCTTAAAGCATTCATAACATGTCTCGTAGGAGGTCGGTAACGGCTCAGTTCCCAGTCCCAGGCGCACACAAATCTGCGTACTATGGAGTGACACCTGTTTTAAAAGTGCAGGTACGTTGGGTAGGTTGATACGTTGATAGGCAGCGGAAGAGGCGTTGCTGTTTCACCTTCTCACATTGGAGGGTGGGGTCTTTGCAGTTGCGCAATGAACAAAATGGTGACGCTTCACGGATTTTTGTATTTTGTATTTGGTACCACGTGACCGAAGGGACCAAATTTTCTCGTTGGGACTAGCTTTAAAAAATGTCAATTAGGACATTGCCTTTGCCTTTTTAGCCAGTACCAGTGTCTTTCAGCATATGCTATATTGGAATTCATCTCGAAAAATCTGTTCGCAGTTAGCTGGAACACCCTGTGTATGGGCGAGGAGTGAACATTTCAGATTTAATGAATGCTAATGCTAATGAATGCTAATTTGTGTTATGTTCTTTTCCAGCTGGTAACACAATATTGTGCAGCGTGCTGAGGAACTCCGAGGGCTGGGTTCCAGCGCAGTGCGACATCATTTTCGTCGTTGTGCGAGTGACTGCCGCAGAGGTCAGATATGCTGGGCGCAACACCCGTGCATTTGAGAAATTGAGACTCAAATTGATGGCATCGAAGATCACAAAATTGGGACTGGACTTCCAGTATTCGTGAGTTTGACTGGTTGCTGTGTCCTTCAGTCACACTGTCGGAACAAGGGACCGAGTCTGGCGCAAAGTGGCAGACCGTTGACCAGACAACGATATGCATTGAAAGAAAGACATCCATCGATCTGTTTCTTTCCATCCATTCATCCATTACTTTCCATCGTTTCGCGACGGAAAGTAATGGACCATTTCCACATTCGCGTCTCCCGTGGCGGTGGTTTCCATGAAGGAAGGAAGACTGGCAGGAGTCACACTGGACATGTATGACACATGTGTGACATGTACACACACACATGTACATGTATGACAACATGTATTGAAATGTGGCATATGTATAATGCTCGGTCACACTGGTTATACAATTCTTGCATGACAACATCGTTTGGTACGAACGCTTGTATGGTTATACATACCCGTACGGAAATTCCTGAATCCGGAAATAATCAGGTTCCCTGGTTCCGACCTGATTCCGGACTGAACCCAAAATTGGGCGGGAATGACGATCAGGAACCGTTCAGGACCAAGGTATCAGGAAGTAATCCGGTTCTTTATTCCGGAATGAATGAGCTCTGGAGAGAAAACTGAACGTGACCGGAATAAATCTATCAGATGTCTGATAATAACTGGATAGGCGTCTGATCATGACCTGAGGCGAACCTGATGCTAACCGGATACCAGTCTGATCATGACCCGAGGCGAACCTGATGCTAACCGGATACCAGTCTGATCACAACCTGATAATAACCATGTGCAGGTTGGATCATAACCTGATGTGAATCTGATAATAACCTGACACGCGGCTGACGATATCCTGACAGGGACCTGATAGAAACCCGATTTAAAACTGACCGAAATGGTACACAGAAAGGCACCGTACGGAACAAAAACATTCAAAATAAAATGGCAGTGTGAAACTTCGAATACTGCATTGTAACCGTGCGAGGGTAAACCCACTAGAACTCTGCAAGTGTGAAAAGCATTGTGGTAGGTCTGAACATGACCATGCATCCTCATCATGCTAGAGAAACTTTGTGTAGACCTATAGAAGACGTATAAAACAAGCGGAACACGACAGAGTGGACTCAATCGACATTGTCATTTTTATTCTCATGATTTCGTCTGTCTCTCAATTCGCTTAACTTGGTGCCAAGAGACTTGACCAACGCAGCAGTCGAGGCCTTCCATTCTGGCCGTCCTGCACCATGCGCTTGAGTGACGTCTGGAAGTAAGGCATACATAGTAAGACAAGGCAATCAGACTCACCCTCAAGCTGTGGCACGATACTTACCGATTATCGCATCGACGGCTCTAGGATAAAGCGGTGGGCGCGTCTCTACCACGTGCCCACGTACTCCGTTGTGACGTTGACCCTTCACTGAGCAATTCATGAGCGCTTCTTCGGTGAAAATGTTGACCAGCAGTGATCTGGCCATTGCCGTTGCCGACTTAGCCAGCCGGGCGCCTGCCAGTGCCCTTGCGGGTACATATACGCCGGAGAGCGACACCAGCTCGACTACCTGATTGCCATGATGAGCACAACATGATGAGCACAAATGTGCATAAGCAACGCTCTGGCCAAGCGATAAGATTTCAAAATATGCAGACACAACAATCCCCACACACGTGACAGCTTTTGTGATGTGTGGCGATGTAAATCAAAGAGTGCAAGTCCTTCACAGGAGTACATACCTGATAGTCATTGCGCTTGTGTTTAAGCTGTGCCAAGTGTGGATTGTTCTCCTCCTCGTTGGTGACGAACGAGTACTCCGTGTCCAGTGCGGCGACGCTTGCATCATCCGTAACGGCGGGTGCTGGCCCTGCAGGGTCACTGGCAAGCCGCTGAGCAGCTCTTAAAAGTCGGCGTGCTGCCTTAAGGTGGCCTTCTAACTCTGCAATAGGTAGCAAAAATTATTTGCTGCTCTTCTCTGGTCAATTCACTATCAATCGCGATCACAAAGTTCGTAAACGGCCTACCTGTCCGTCAGGGCTGCTATATCAGAATCATCCCCCCCCCCCACACACACATACAAAAACAGAGAAACGAGATCAGTAAATAGAGGAACACTCCAATACTTACCCATATGCTTCGTCAACTGTGTTCTGACGCTTTCCAGCTCAGCCTCAACGCTATGAAGCCGCTGCTCTGTAGAACGAAGCTGTTCACGTAATACAGCATTCTCTTCCTTGAGGGAAGACTCGGCATTAAGTTCATCGAGCAAGGAAAGGGCTTGCCTTGTGACAGGGTCGTCCTCAGGAGTCATATTTAAATCCTTGTTAAACTCTTCAATTAGGACGTCCATTTCCTTCTGGAGTGCCTCGTGGTCATCTATAATGCGAAATAAATGTAGTTATGTGATACCACGTGCACAAAAAGCCCATACAAAAGTGACCACTTACCAGAGATGTTTTTCAGTGTTGCACGATAATGTTTTCTTCCTTGCCAACGGACTTTCACTTCGCTACCTATGCGCATCTCTTCACTGAAGTTCTTGATTTCTGATGTGGAGCAGACAAAAAAGCGGTTTTCCTTGTCGAAGTGCACCAGCGCGTAAGCCATCTTCCAAATCGATGAAGTAAGTGTGTCTGTGAGCCAGCTCCTTCACAAAATAAATCCGGGCCAGGTCTACGCTGATGTTCGGTCTCCGCCAATCACAACCACTCTGTAGGTCAAGTGACCCACTGGGTTTTCCCGGATACGGGAACCGTACGGTTCACCGTACGGTTTCTATTGTGCTCTAGAATTCCCCATTGCCACAAAAGGGTGAAACCAGCTTATCTCTGGCATGACCACGCCAACAAAAGGGGTTGTGCGCATGGTTTGGGGGTCAGCTTCAGCCGAACAACAAAAAGAAATTTGCGCCACATGAGTATTACCATGCTATATGACTACAAAATAAACGGAAAAAGTAAATTGCTTTATTTCAATCCATGTTCGCATCTGTTTGTGCCGGAACAGACAGAAAGAAAAATAATAATTGTAACCAGCAGTCATATTCAGCTTACGTGTATTCCTAGATGTTTTATTTCATGGAAGGTATTTATTACGTCGTAGAATATTATAAATCGCGTTACGTGTTGCGCAGCAGGTTCATCCGGTATGCCTAGAGTCCTACGCATATGACATTTTTTGTTTTGTGTGTGTTTTTGCGATGCGTCATGTATTGGAGAGTTTCGAAATGCAAAATTTACCTCTATTCAAATCTTTATGTATGCCTATGTGTGAGAAGATTACAGGAACACACAAAATTTTGGCACAGGTAGAGCAACTAGAACAATAACGGGGGGGGGATATGTTTATTACGAAAAAAATAAATAAAGAAACGCAGGCATAAAGGAAAGGAATAACGAGCTGCTGCAATTGCGTCCTGCCTTTTTGATCCCGCCATCATGAACCTGTACCAATTACCCTGGATTGTTTCCGTTGTGCCTTTTTAAAGCAGAATAACCTATATGCAAAGAGCAATAGCAATGCTAACCGCCGATATATTTACATATTCTACTTTCTACGCGAAAGCGCAAAGCTGTCACATGCGTGACTTCACGCGCTTGGAACGTAATCCGCAAAATGTTCTTCTAGGTTAACCTTCAATTTTAATACTGTTGTGTACGCAAATACCCATGGCATCAAATTCTTAACGCTATTTTTGTTAGGTCATGCTGGAAAAATCTATCCCAGAAACCTATCTTAGAGGTCTCAAACACGTGGCCCGCAATGACCTATTCTGGTGCCCGAAGGCCCCTGACCACCAAGCAGAATGGAGCTCCCCTCTCAAGAGATTTACTGAGGCATTTGGAATAAAACCAGATCTTCAGGCATTGTTTTTACCCTTGCTCGGCGTTCTGCTGCACATGTGCGCTTATTGCAGCCCACGAACCTCAACCAGTTACGGAAACAGCAACCTTCGCGTGCACTGCGGTGACTGCCACCAACTAATATATGAGGATTAGGGTGGTCTCATCTTCATTCTCACACTAAGTTAAATAGTGTCACTGTAAAAAAGCAGAGACGGAACAGTTATGTACAAATGCCATTGTATTTTAATTTTTTCGAAGCTATATTAAACCGTTAGCTAGCTGTTTCTATCTCATTGTTGTGTTT
The DNA here is from genome assembly GCF_037126465.1 of Ornithodoros turicata. Taxonomy (NCBI): domain Eukaryota; kingdom Metazoa; phylum Arthropoda; class Arachnida; order Ixodida; family Argasidae; genus Ornithodoros; species Ornithodoros turicata. The sequence continues at coordinate 161,076,200 of NC_088201.1, read as the reverse complement.
CTTTTTCCGAGTCGAAACTGTTAGCACAGACTCCTTTGCGCGCCCTCTCAACTCCAGAAAAGTGTGTTTTCCATTTTATCTCCTATTTACACACAGTATTGTTCCGTAACAATACAGTGTGAATAATTTCAGTGCTCCTTTACATTGTCATAATGATTTGTGAAACTCAGGGCATTTCTATCGAATCGTTGTTCATATCTCCAGTACCCGATTTGGCAAGGCAGCTTATTTATCTCTCTGGGTGTGTGAAGTGGAGCCTGTCAGTAATGAATTCTGCACACACCGTCCGACGCCACAATAACCGCACTCATCCTCTTCTTGTGTGTGTATATTTTTATTTTATGGTATATATTAGGGTACGCTGTAGTAATACAGTAATTTCTTTTCTGTATGGCATATCCATGATGTGGTGCACGGTCAATGCGGCCGGGGACTTCATTTGAGCTTGAGGTCTCTGGCTATCTCAACTAGAGTTGCAACAATTCTTTTAATTTGAGGAAAACGAAAAAGCCGGGTTTCAAGTACCAGGGGTAGACATTTATTAAAATACGTAGGCCACACCGGCAGCACAACAGGATAAAAACATGACGAGACATGACATGAGAAGTGTATTCATAGCATTTTGAAAAACTATTTCATATAGAGGTCTGCACACCAGGCGGTTTGGACGTATATTACGTGAAGTGGGTAAGGCGTGTTTATTGTTGCAACCAAGCATAAACCCACAATATTCATCACGGGGAAGACAAATTAACCGGCACTGCAATTTCTGTTTGTGACGCATTCATTTCATGGAGGAAAAGTGTTCGTTATGGATGCTGCTTTCTTTTACCTGACAACCGGCGTAAAAAAAGGAACAAGAACACAATAAACCGCTTTTTAAATTAAAATTGTTTGGTTCTTGGAAGGCATTTTGAACAGTAATCCCGCTCGGCAGTTCGCCTGCTGACATTCCTTCAGGGTGCGTCACCGTCACGTGCGCATCAAAATTTTTTTGAAATAGCGGAACACACAAAAAAAGGAGAAGATAATAACAGGCCAAGGAACGCCCTTCAGACTCTGTTTTGCACTATTCTAAATATCTGCATTGTACGTTTCTGACGTTTATCTATGACCAAGATTTATGTTACTTTCAAAGGTATTTGCTTGCTTCAGACACCCAAGCCTTCAGCAGCAGGAAGCCGACGGTAGTTCAGGAGAAGTTCAAAAAAGAAATCGGCGTTGTCCACGTTCGTCGTCTGTCAACACTGGTGCGATCTGTAGTCACCTCCCCGCTGACTCCCACATACGTCGCGCGCGGCTCTGTGTGCGGCCCATATCATTCGTAGCCCTGTGTTTTTGCGTACTTGCACCTTGCACAATGACAGTCGGCTGGCTGCGTCATTAATAACTGCTGTTGCACGAAATCGAATAGGAAATGAACAGACATCGCAAGAGGGGTCCCTACAAGCGGTATTTGAGCGACTGCAGCCTTGAGGTAAGTTTGTTTATTTTACTACTAACATAGCGAGGAAGCTACAGGCTAACGGTAATATATAGTTACCAGAGTCGCCCCTATTTTCTCGGTGCATTTTACATGTGAAACAAAGGTCAATGAGCTCGAATCTTTCGAACAATCTATGCTTGCAAATGCTTTTCTGGCCCTTCTTCTTATTTTTTCTTTTTTGACATACTATCTGTGCGTTGTGTGCCACTGCCACCAATGCTATTTTTCAAAATTGACGCTTGGTGCGGCATCCAGTAACAAATGTTGTTCTTCAGGTGCCTCGCCAAACGCGTAAGCGATGGTCAACCCAATCGTCACAGGCTGTCAGCAACGATCATCACGAAGGTGGATCCTTGTCGAACAACGGCGTGCCTGAGGTATTCATAGCTCCTGCATCTTACTGGGAGCACATTACACGGTCCAGCGAGCCTCCTTAACGATCACGTGCTTCCGGCTAAGATACGATATGCTGTTATCGCTGAAAAGTTATATAATAAGTTGGCTTGGCATGGAAGCGATAGCAGCACTCACAGGACCAGTCATTCGTACGTTCGCGTAGATTCGTCACCGATAGAAAATTGACTGGGTGGCGCGTAGTACTTCTAATGACGCACAACATCAAATTTAGTCTAGGGTGTGTCAACTGTTTTGTTTCTGCTCCCTATTCTAACCTGTCTGACCTATTTGAGTGCCTTATAGCCCTAGATTTACGAATGAAATAATTTGCAGCTGGGAATTATCAAAGTTGCATAAGATAATGTGTTTCGGATGTACGGAACAGTTCTAAGGTACCCAACAACAATAACAAAGAAATCGATGATGACGTTTAATTTTGTTCTGAAAAATGCGTTAACATGAAAACAAAACTATTGTTTTCTAAGGTTATGGTGTAAATTCACTGAATTTATTAAGCTGCATCATAACACATCATAAAACTATATTATGCTTCTATATTACTTGTTATACACCCAAGCCCTGACTATTGCATTCTCTATTAGGAGGTGAACAGCTCCATGCCTTCTACTTCAAGAGAGTCTGATGATGATGATGCTGCCACCACTTCAAGTACAGACTCATGTTCAACGTCGTCTGAACAATCAGATGAGGAAGTCGATTATGCTGACAGCCGCATAGAAGAGTACACTCCTACATTCAACATAGAACCCCCTAACACCGACAGTGCTCTATATGAAGGTTCGGAGATAACTGTGCTTCAAACGTGCTTGATACTTGTGATATTCTTCACAAAGTTTGCTTTGACAAGACAGTGCCTCCAAGAACTCCTGTTCATCATAAGTAGCCTGCTGCCAACTCCTAATTTTCTGCCAAGAAGTTGCTACACATTGTTCAAGCTCATGAGCTCCTTTCGAAAGGGTGCCCTGGGTTGTAGAGCACTTCTATTGCACCTACTGCCATCATTACATGGAAAAAGACGTCGACTGCTGTCCTTGCTGTAGCAAAGTGGCATCTAACAAAGGCATGTTCCTCCAAATACCTGTCTCTGATACGCTTCGTAGCTTCCTGGAAAATGAACACCTCTATGAGTACCTCACATATCCAGAAACCAGAGAAAAGATTTCATCCACCGCTCTGGAAGACCTGGTGGATGGGGAAATGTACAAGAAAGCAAGGCCGACATTGCCAAGTGAGGGAGTGAATTTTACATTATTTTGGAACACTGACGGCGTCCAGGTATTCAAGAGTTCGAAACGGTCACTGTGGCCCATTCCAGAGCTACCTCCGTCACTCAGAAAGCGGTTTCAACTCCTGATAGGCTTGTGGTTTGGCGCGAAGCCAACAATGAATACGTTTCTTTGGCCATTCTGCAAGGAAATAAAAGGCCTCTTCAAAAATGGTCTTGCATGGGTTCATCCAAGAACAGCAAAGGAAATGAAGTCCTACATAACAGCGGCAGTTTGTGCAGTGGATGCTGTGGCACGTGCCATGATCCAAAATCTGAAACAGTTCAATGGCATGTGGGGCTGTCCATTTTGTGAACACCCTGGAGAAAGTTATAGTGGTGACACACAGTCAAAACATGTTCATGTTTATCCACCTGGGAAGGAATATACGCTTCAGGATTCTGCAAGAATGAACATTCAGGCAATTGAAGCTATCAAGGAGAAGGAAGTAGTCAAAGGCGTAAAGGGGCCAACAGTTGTGAGCATGATTCCCGGTTTTGACCAGGCACGCAGCTTTCCAGCGGAATATATGCACTCTGTTCTTCTTGGTGTTGTGAGATACTTCCTTCTGTCCTGGCTGAATTCTGGGAACAAGGACAAGCCATGGTACATAGGCAAATGTGTGAATCAGATTGAAGAACCTGGAGAAGATTCGCCCGCCTGACTACATCACAAGAGTTCCCCGCTCCGTGAAGGATCGCTTCTACTGGAAAGCTGCAGAATATAGAGCATGGTTGCTCTTCTATGCTATTCCTGTTCTCTATGGCATTCTTTCGGATGAGCATCTTCAACACTTCCATGTTGCTGGTGGGTGCGGTTCACATACTTGTGGGACAGTCAATATCCCGGAATGAACTGGAAACAGCAGGGCAGCTTCTGAGTTTGTTTGTGACACAGGTCCCAATTCTTTACAGCCCAAGATACTGCACATTCAATATGCATCAACTTAGCCACTTAGTGACTTCAGTGATGAGGTGGGGTCGACTTTGGGCTTCATCCACATTTCACTTTGAAAGCTGTAATGGTGACCTCCTTCATGTTATAAAAGGCTCACAAGCTATTGAGAAGCAGCTCGCCTCGCTTGCACTAGTAGGGAACTCTCTTTCTGCCCTAGAAGTGTACGCAAAGAAATCTTCCATTTGTGCTCTAATTCTCGATAGGCGTCAAGCAGTACACTTTACAAAATGCAGTGTAGGCAACGGACAATACGTTCTACATGGCAAACCAGTACATTGCATTGAGCGTTTTGAAAATTACTTTGGCCCAAACGCATCCATTAAAGTCTACGCTCGGGCAACATTGGGCTGTGTTACATTTTCTTCGAAAATATACAAACGGGCAGTTCGTCATAATGACTACACTGTTATGTATGAAAGAGCAGGAATGACAAGGTACGGCCACATTGAGTGTTTTGTCAAGAAGCAAGAATGTGCGTTTGTTGTTCTTCAAGAGTTTGTGGTGGATGATGCAACACAGTTCATTCAGAACCAGACTGATTATGCAATACCACACATAAAGCTTGTAAAACCTTATGTTAAAGTGATTCAGCCGATAACGGTATTGAAGAAAAAATGCGTGCAAGTTTTATATTGTTTGTGTACCTCCAAACTGTATTGAAATAAACTTGTAATTGCCATGTTCAATTATGCATTTCTTGGTCGCTCTGTTTTTGCCCTTAATATAAAACAAGACAACAATAGTGTCATCTTGCCTCTTCTGTGTGACTCTGGCCCAGCTTATTTTGAGAGGAAAAAAAACTTTGCAATTTCCAATTACAGTGCATATATTGCCACTAGTTTGAGTAGTTCAGCATAAGTCATTATCAAGAACGAATTAAATCACGTGGTTATTGACGTCGATAAGTGTTTGCGCATCCATTTACGAAGGAAAAGTGGCTTCGTTCGATTGACCGTCGAACTCGTTCAGGTTCGGGTGCAGTTGCGCGTGTATCATATACCGTAATCATCTTACATAAGTACCGGTCTCTGGAATTTGTCCTGATTGTGTTTGACCATCGCCGGAATGCGCCGGATAATTCCCGGATTCAGGCCTGATTCAGGTTATTCAGGAACTTTTGTACGTTAAATGATACAACCGGAACACCACCTAGCATATGTGCTTGGAATAATGGTCGAACGAACGCCGCAACTATGAACCGCGGCAACCGTTATTGCCGCGTAAAACATATTTTTACGGAATTATGGTAACATCGCGAGAGCTAGAAGGAAGAGCACACAAAAAAAAAGAACGAAAGAAAAGAAAAGATGAAAGAACCAAAGCAATAACTCTGTTGTAACATATGTACTCCAGTGATCAACAACGAAGCACGTACGCGTCTAGCCGTCTTCATTCCGGCGACATTCAGACGACACCCTTCAGAATGTTGTTCCAATATTATATTTAAAGCTGCCATACGCGCTTACTCGAAATAACAGCTCGAGGTTTCAGATGGGATAAACCACGGGGTGCCAATTTCAGACAACTGTGTCCAAGTAGTACTTCCTGGTTGTGTCACTATAGTGACTGAAAAAAAAACTGGAAAGAACTGGACGGGAAAACTGGAAAGATTCTTTGAAAATGTGTTAGCATAAGCTTTTGGTTCGTTCTTGTGCTTCCAATCATGCATATGATATCTATGAATCTATCTATGAATGAGTAAGCATAACGCATTCATCATGTGGTTTATAGCGTTCTCCTTTTGCCTGTGTAGGCAGGAGGTACACAGTAAAGACGTTGAGATCTGTGGGAAAGCGTACGGCACATGACTCTCCATATTTGTGCAGGGTGTTGCTAATCTCGCGAGGTCGTCCTTAGTGTAGACGAGAACTTCCACACGGTTTCCAGGACATTTTGCTTCAGTAATGCAGGAGAAGCCCTTGATTTTGATTAGGACCCATCGCAGTCTGAGATAGCATAACTCCCTCTGTCTTCGTTGTTTTCGTTCAAGCTGTTCTGTGATAATAACGCCTTGTTTCTTTCTCATGTCCGCAGATGAACACTACAGTTTTTTCTTTGATATGAGCCTTCTAATGGTAACAATGCAATGCTTGAGAGAATAGCAGTGAGAGGCGAGTTCCTTGTAGAATACATAGCCAAAATGCTTTTAGCAACATAGAAAATTCAAGTCATTGACGAAAAGCTAAGGGAACAGCCTCAGGGCATTGATAATAAGCAAGTATTCATTCATTAACAGAAAGGAACAGGGTACGAAAGGAGCTTTCCCCAGTAGCTTGCCGAGGGAGTAGACTAATGTTGCACGCTGCTTTGTGGTTTCACCTGTGTGAAGGGGGTGTCACCCTTTTCGCCGAACCCTAGAATAAATGTGGATCTATAGGGACATAACCTTGACAGCTGTGATGTTCTTGCAGGAGTATAACTCAGTCATCTACACACTTGGCGCGACTGAATGCCATGGTTGCAATGTCCAAGATGGGAGCGAGGTTGACAGGCGTCCTGGCTGCGCAGGTCGACAATGTTTGGGACGACACAGATCGTGCCATAGTGAGCGTGCTGAAGGTGAGTTTCGGTGTAATCCACCGCCGTGCCTTGTCTAGTGGAATCTCCATGCTATTTCCGTTCAAAGGGCTTACCAATATACGCGATGGTGTCCACGTGTCGTTTGTATACTTCTGTCATATTAGAAGTGTTGGGAGAGCCACAACTGTCACTACGAAGGAGAGTAATTATTCTGAGACCGAAACACTTAATGGGATAAATACAAGACTCAAGATGCCTATAGTGCCGCATGGAGACATGCGCTACACACACGGCGCGGTTTTGTCGGTTGTATTAATTCGTAGTATGGAATGGCATGAAGACGTTACCTATTAGAATGTAATGGACCTATTAGATTGTAGCGGTTTGATGTTTCTATGAGTGATCTGTTCCGGGGTTTCAGAGCCATTTTTGGCATAATAGGACATATCTATTCATTCCTTTCTAACCGCATTCAATGTTTCCGTAAACCTAGCGCTTGTTCTTTTGGGGTTCTACAAGGCTGTCCTTGGCCCACTACTCTTTCATTGCAATATAGTCTCTCACCACGTTCGTCTTTACGCAGATGACTGATGATGAGATTACGACGTACACTTACTTCGCACAGAGCTTGATGCTCTTTCCGAATGGTTCATGCTTTTACGGTCAAAATATCCATTGTTTCTATGGGGACACTATCCGCGTAGAGCGATGGAGACCGCGGTTCGGAGTACTCGTATAACGATATTGGACGCTATCCCGTGCGCGTAACCTCAGATACAGTAGAATCTCGACGATACGAATCTCACGAGATAGAATTGAACCAAAACAAAAATAAAAATCATTTTCCAATACTGTGGGTGGTGGTGACGCTTTTGTCTCCGTATTTAGCCAATGCTAGAGGTGTGTGCCGCCGCCGCCGCCAATGCAGAGGGATCGGCGCGGCGCCGCCGCCGATACCGCAAGAGCTGGCTGTGGCAAGAGCCCGTACATGTTCTTTGTACTGGTTAAATCCGAAATATAACTCTGCTTTTTCCGACAGTGGTCCATTAAGAGCATGCGGGCAATAATTTGTACATAAAGGCTTCGAAACTTATAGAACGACGGCATCGGGCCGCACTTTTATAACCGCATAACACTTACAGAAGCGGGACGGGGGCGGCGAAGGGTCACGCCGATAGAAGCAGATCGGCGTGATGCCGCCGCCGCCGGCACAAAAACAGGGGATACGCCGCCGCCGACAAAATTGCCCTCGGCGCACACCTCTAGCCAATACTGCTCAAATTCGCGAGATGATTCAAAAGGCCTAGTAGGTGTTTCCAGAGTGTTCTAAAGCGAGCTTCTCCTACAGCACGCAGGCGTTAGGTGAAGCCGACTTGCGGAGTGGTGACTGTAGCGTTGCCAGAAGTTGTCCTGAAATGTTTCCTGGTTCCCTCCACGAGTTCTGGTCGGTGTACCCCGTATAACGATGGCATTCGCGATAGGCGGATATCGTTATACGCGGGTTTCACTGTATTTGTGATAGTGCCTGAAAATGTTATAACTGTGTACTAAAGCAGTCATCAATTCATCAGCCTCATAAATTCCTCAGCCCTCCCTAAGTAGAAAGTCAACTAGGTCATTCCATGAATCATTCATACACATCTGTGCTGTGGAACGGCTTGCCGTTCCAAATGTTGCCTGGTGCCCTATCCTCGTCGAAACTAATCGACATCGATTGCTTTACGTCGCAAGCTGTAGGGTGGGGCTGCCACGAAATACTCCGTCCTTAGATCCCGCCCATTTCAATGGAAATTTATACCTTCGCAGCCACTCGGCCCTAGTCTGGGACCGTGACCCTGCGTCATTTTCACGTTAGTTTGAGCGGCGACGGGTTTCGTGATGAGTCCGCATGTGCATTTCCATTTATTGTGTTGTATACACGTTTTGTTTCTTTTGCGCGGATCGCCGCCTCATATGCGTGAGATTGGCGCGCTTTTCAAAGCGTCGTCAGAGGGGTCGTACAAAAACTCTATCAAAGTGCACTGTTTGCTGAGTAAAACGCTCATTTTCGGTGCTATTACCACCCCCACAGCTCACGAGTAAAAGAAGCATAATGAAATATCGGCTTATCATTTCGCATATCGACCACACGAACACACAGAGATATATTAAAAAAAGCTTATAAATAAAGCTCAAGATTAAAAGCATCACGCCTCGCACCACACTCACGGTACATATAAATGGTAGCGAAGGCGAGAAAAAATACCAAATCTGTGTTAGCAACCCTGCCCCCTTCATGATACACATGCGAGCGTGGTTGTTGAGGGGCAAACTACGAAGGTAAACAAAACTAATTTGATCGGAGGCGCGAATAATGTGTGTATTAATCCAATATGCATATTTTTAATATAGCAATTCGCCCGGTCTGCCAGTGATACGTAAGATTATAGACAGAGCCGAGTACGCTTCCGGTTCCTGTCCCTCAGCATGTTGTTAGCTACGAGTTTGCCGTACGTTAACTGCGCACTTTGTGACTGTTGATAGCCGTTTTCTTCTTCATCGTCGTCTTTTCAATTTCAAACCACCAAGTCGAACAGGGGACACTTCTCGGAGCACTAAGATAAGGCAGGCACACACGAACAATGATAAAACACAACAGAACGCCGGTAAACCTGTTCCTGCAGGCTCTACCGGGAGACGCGCCATGTCGAGGCGCGTACATAAGCGGTGACTCCCGAAGGAGAAAGGAAACTGACGCCGAAGACACTATGGGCAGTATAAGTTTCCACCGTTTTCCTCGGGACCCCTTGAGGTGAGTTCCTATATATTATAAGTGTCTACGGCCGAAAACGGTGCTGAGTCACTTGGTTGAGGACGTGCAGTGTTTGCTGAAGTACAATGCGTACCTCTCCCCCCGAGTTTTATTGAGAGCGGTGAAGTGAACATGTGCAAGTTACATAAGATTAATAGCTTTCAATGGTACCACCTGTTTTCCAGCTTTCAGACTGTATGAACACTCCCTGAATAGGTCATCCTTCCACAGTGAGGTGGTAAACATGTAAATATTTAAGCATTTGGCTGCTGGGCTGCTTTGAACGAGGAGTTTTGCAACGGTTTGCATGTACGGGACACAAAGGGCTGTGCTGCATGTGCTCACATGTACCCAATGCTAGCATGTTGACGGCTTGCTTTGCTGCTGATTTTTTCTTTTTCTTTTTTAGCTCTGAATGTAGGGCATACAGGGTCAGGCTGCTGTAGCTAGTGCATGTTTTCGTGGCACAGCTTTGCATAATTCTTCAACAATAAAACTGCTTCGCAGGTACAAGGCGTGGCTGGAGTTTTCCAACCTGGAGGCGGATACGAGTCTAATTTCCATTCGCTCTAAGGTCCTGTGCTCCCAGCACTTCGCACCAGTTGCTTATTTGCGCACAGGAAGGCTTCGGTGGGATGCAGTTCCGACATTGAAGCGCACACTGCATGGCGTTGGTAAGTGTAATACAAGTCAGTATGCTCAAGTTATCACATGAAAATGTTGTAACTCTAGAGGCAATTATTGCGAGTGCTACTGGTGGTTTACAGGAGGAAGTAGTGCCTACGCCAATCAGACCAGACTTGAAAGCAGTGGGCCTTCAACGGAGGAACGTGTGCAAGCTGTGGTAGTCTGCGATGACGACAGCACAGGAGCAATACACCTTCACCAGATGAGTCATCCTTGCCATGCTGAAGGTATACTTGAGTAACGTAGTTGTTGGGTTGGCTTATTGTACGACATCATCTGCTTCATCAGACTGTGGTACTGAAGAAAGATGTAACAGCGTGATCTGTCTTATCAGGACCATAGCTACGCACGACCCGCACCAGCCTTGTCAACACAGAGCACTGTTGTCTCCCCACTAGCTGCAGTTGTCACTCCTCTGCCAGGAACGTCGTCTGGTGTACTGCGTGCAGTCTCATCACCTCAGCACTTAGGAGGTATGTGACGAATACTCTACCGCCATGACGTCCGCAGACTTGTGAATGCTTTTTGATCCCCATTTGCAGGTGGAAGTGGCTGGCATCCCCCCAAAGATTGCCCATCGTCCAGTAGTCTGGCAGCTCCAGCACAGCCAACAAAAGGCAAGCTGGATAACCTCCGCAAGAAAGTGCACCAGTTGCAAGCCCGCAACAAGAAGCTTCAGAGAGACCCGCCAGTCGTAGGCCAACGAGGACCATCCGTGACCTGATGGAGCATGTGAGGTGTCACGTCTCTGGAACTGTCGCAGACTTCATTGAGGCACAGATAAAGATGGGAGGTGTGTGCAAATTTGGGCGCCGTTGGTGACCACCAAACAAGACATTCGCGCTGAACTTGTACTTTCACAGTCCCCGTCGCTACAGGTACTGCCGAAAGCTGTTCCACTTGCCGTCAGTGAGGTCACTACAGCTGTGGATGAAACGTATCCCACTACGACCTGGATTTTCAGATGAAGTCTTTGATGTTGTGAAGCGAAAGGTGACAAACTTCTCTGAAATGGACAAGCTCTGCGTGATGCACATCAAGAGGGAACTGCACTACAATGCAACAGAAGACTGTTTTGAAGGATTTCCGAGCTGTGGCAACTATGCTCTCTCCGAGTTGGCAAACAAAGCACTTCTCTTCATGGCTAGAGGCATTTGTACCCCATGGAAGCAGGTCTTAGGCTACTTCTTCGCTCACAGAGCAGCATCTGCTTCAGACTTGGAAGAGAAACTGCTTGAATGCTACCACCGCCTCCTGAGTGCAGGATTGAGGCCAAAAGTTGTGACATGTGACCAAGGAAGCCAGAATATCTCTCTACTGGGGAAGCTGGTTACAACTGCGAAGCCGTATCTCACTATTGGTGATGAGAACCTGTTCTTCATATTTGATCCACCCCACCTGCTGAAATGCCTTCGCAACATGCTGTTAAAGTATGACTTCCAGGTTGGCAACCACATCATAAGGGCGCAGCATATCCGGGATGGTTTTGCCATTGACAAACAGCTTGAAATACGGTCCATGCCACGGCTAACTGATGGGCAGTTCACTTTAACGTTCAGCTCAAAAATGAAAGTCAAACTGGCTGCACATATCTTCAGCAACCATGTTGCAGCCTCAATGTTCACCTTATCCACTTTCCACCAGCTACCACCTGATGCCATCCACACAGCGAGATTTGTTGAGCGCGTCGACCGTCTCTTCGACACTCTTAACAGTAGCCACCTGCATGGCAAGACGAAATATTATTCGGCAATACAACAGGGGTCTGCTGACAAGGACTTCTTGCTGGAGTCCCTGTCCGAGTTTGAGAAGATTACAGTTCTTGGATGCAAGAGACCACCCCCGTATATCCGTGGCTTCTGCTTGACCATGACTTCCGTGCTTCAGCTCAGCGAATACCTGCGAAACTCTGGCATACAGTACCTCTTCACTCGAAGGCTGAACCAGGATGCACTCGAAAACACCTTCTGCATGATTAGGACAAAGTGTGGAAGCAACGCTGACTCTAGCTGCAATTCAGGTCCAGGCAGCAGTAAGGCATCTGCTACTCGGACAACTTTTTAAGACTACGCAGGGCTCAAACTGTGCTGAAGACGTGGACTACCTCCTGGCGGCAATACCTATTGGATGTTCTGCTGCCACGCACATTACTGACGATGTCATCGTGGCACCCAGTGAGTCGCCGCTAGGGTCCAACAGCACAACATTCTTCGCAGGGTGGCTTGGTGCAAAATTTCTCTGTGCTCACACTTGCCCCTCTGAGCAGAAATGCAAACTGCTGGAGGACATATGCCACATTTCAGGACAGTAGCCAGCTATTACTTTATTTGAGCGTAAAGAATGTGGAGAGTACTGACTTTGGAAAGCTGTCAGTTCCTCTTCCTGCCTTTGCGACGTTTGT